>NC_081181.1:62699774-62825897 GCF_029867415.1 Vicia villosa | reverse complement strand
GATGTCATGCTCAGTTCTGACTCGGATATGTTGAATCCATCCTAAGTCCATTTGTTCTTGTAATGCAGCTTGAACTACGGCACATCCTTGATTATTCTTTGGACAAATTTCACATGTGAAGTAGTTGTGAGGTGGTACATGACCGTACCCAGCTTGTTTAGCGTGCATCTTGACAAGATTTTCCCCTATCTGACGAATGTCGTAGATTTGAATGACGTTGGGGTGCTGGTCTATCAGATTTACTGAAGCTTCTTTGTGCTGCGGCAAAGGATTTGCTTGGACGTTTGGATTAGTATCTTTGAAGGATAGCATTCCGCTCTTCACTAATCGTTGGACGTCAATCTTGAAAGAGAAACAGTTCTCAATATTGTGACCTGGTGCCCCCTGATGATAGGGACAAGATTGGTCAGCCTTATACCATGGTGAGGAACTGTTTGTAGGATTTGGAGGACTCCTTGTCTGAATGAGTCCTTTTGCCAGTAATGTTGGAAACAATTCTGCATACGGCATTGGTACGGGGTCAAAGGCAGGATACCTCGGAGCCCGATTGTTGTAATTTGGAGGTCGAACCTGCTGCTGAGGTTGCTGCGACCTTTGTTGAATTTGTTGTTGCGAGACCTGAGGTTGATAAGCTGGCGCTGAGTTAACAACCGGAGTTATTGTTGCAACTTGAGGTTGGAATTTCTTCTTGATTTTGTGTAAGACATTGCTGACATCTTGATCCTTTTTCTTCTGGAAAGAACTTCCATACTTCCTTGGACCAACAGAAGATTCTGGTTCTTTGTTCAAGCGTCCTTCTCGAACTGCTTCTTCTAAACGCACACCCATGTTTACCATCTCGGTAAAGTCACTTGGTGCACTTGCAACCATTCGTCCGTAGTAAAATGGACTTAAAGTTTTGAGATAGATTTTTGTCATTTCTTTCTCTTCAAGTGGTGGACAGATTTGAGCAGCAACTTCACGCCATCTCTGAGCGTATTCCTTGAAGCTTTCTCTATCCTTTTGAGTCATGGCCCGGAGTTGATCTCTGTCGGGAGCCATGTCCAGATTGTACTTATACTGTTTGACGAAGGCCTCTCCGAGGTCTCGAAAAGTACGAATCTCTGAACTGTCCAAGTTCATGTACCATTTGAGTGCAGCACCAGTCAGGCTGTCTTGAAAATAATGAATGAGCAATTGTTGATTATCAGTCTGAGTTGACATTCTTCGAGCGTACATCACAAGATGACTTTGTGGGCATGAATTCCCTTTGTACTTCTCGAATTCTGGTACTTTGAACTTGTGAGGAATCTTAACATTTGGAACCAGACAGAGGTCTGCAGCATTCTTTCCAAATAGATCTTGTCCTCGAAGAGTCTTGAGTTCCTTCTGCATTTGCAGAAATTGTTCCTGGAACTCGTCCAATCTTTCATACACGCCAGCATCCTCACTTGGAGCGTGATGATATACTTGTCCGCCCTGCGGGGGAAAAGTATGCATAATCGGCTGTGGAGAAGCCATGACAGCAGATCTTGGAATCTCAGCGTTCTGTTGTGCGAAACCCATTGCCGTTGCTCTTGGAACTTCAATTTCCAGAGGTTTGTAACCCTCCGGTGGACGCATATCCATGGTGACTTTTGGAGCTTCAGAAGCTGGAGGTATGTACCCTTCTGGAGTAAAGTTATACGGCATGCCCCAAGGTCGATCAGGCGGCATGGTATACTGAGGAATAGGAGTAGAAACAATCTCGGAAACCACAGTCCTTTGTGGTTCTTCTGGCGTTGGTCGATTCTGCGCAACTACCAGGGCTTCTACCATACTATTGAGTCTTTCAACAGTACCTTTGAGAGTATTAATCTCTTCTCTGAGTTCTTCATTCTCTTGCTCAAAGTCTTCCATTCTTTTCTTGCGACTTGAACGAGTGTTGTATGAATGAGACAGCTTGAAAGTCTTTGTTCACCTCCTTCTCCTCCTCTCTTTCTGGAGAAAGGAAAGTGACTATTAGATCCGCGACAATTCTCGTGTCAGTGCGTACAACTAAAGCGATGTATGATATGCAATTAAGTTATTATTTTTCAAGGAAACACCATAATTACGTTATGAAACATCAAACTTTTATTAATTAAGCGAAAACGCCGTTTTTACACACTTTGAAAATGGAAATACAGAGAAACTGAGAGAAAGGACTCTAAAACTTTGATGATGAGCCGACTTCACGTTCTAACATCTTCTTCTGTTTCTTGAGCTGAGCGTTCTCTGACGTGAGCTGATCGATGATCCAGGAAGCAGGAGGGATATGATGAGAAAGTGACGATTGTGTCACTTGTCGATCGAGTACTTCAAGTAACTCATCCTTCCTTCTTAGGATGTTTTGAATTTCAACATTTTCCGTGTTGACAATTCGATACTTGTTCCTCCAAGCATTCCTTTCTTGGCATACCTTGTTTAATGCCGCTTGCAGTTTTTCAACATCGGTGGAGAAAAGGTAAATTGGTTCCCTTAGGGGAATAGGTTCTTGATGTTGATATGGCATCCTGAGCTTGAATGCTCTGACGCGTACCCATTGAAGGTAAGGATCCAGGGAGATGCAAAGATGTTTTCCTAACAATCTTCTCCCTTTGCTGTGAACAAGACGCCAGGCTTGGACAATTTCCTTCTTCAGCATGTTGCCATGATCGTCGATGTTCTTGAAGAACAGACCCTCCAATTGGATGTTACTTGGAATGTTTTTCATAGGATAGCCGTATTGACGACGGGCTAAAGCTGGATTGTAACTGATTCCTCCCTTAGTTCCAATAAGGGGTATGTTGGGGAAACTTCCGCAACTGAAGATGATCTTGGTTTCGTCGTTGTCAGGACTACACCAATCAATGTCTGTATGAGTGAGAGACATGATTTTCTGTGACCAGTAAATGTCATCCCTCATGTTCCAGAAAGTGCTAGACTTTGGCAGGTGTGAAACGAACCATTCGTATAACAACGGTACGCAGCATGTGATTAATCCTCCTCGCTGCAGGTTTCTTGAATGCACAGAGTGATAAGCATCCGCAAGAAAGGTTGGAACTGGATTTCCAATCAAGAAGATCTTAATTGCGTTGATGTCGACGAAATCGTTAATGTTAGGGAACAAAAACAATCCGTAGATAAGCAAAGCCAAGACTTCCTCAAAAGCGCTCATATCTTGGATGCTGACGAAGTACCGAGCTTGATCAAACAGGAAGTTGGAGGGCAATCCTTGAATTCCTCCTCTACTCACCATATGAGTTCTGATGTCGACTACGTTTAAGGGAGTAGTTGCAGCAATGATAACGTCGTCAGGATTCTTTTCCAAACCGGAGTACGGATCTTGCGCGTACACGGGTATTCCAATCAGACGAGAGTACTCCTCTAACGTAGGCATGAGCTGATAATCTGGAAAGGTGAAGCAGTGATACGTTGGATCGTAAAACTGTACCAAGGTGGGAAGGATCCCATCCACCATGTTGGTATTGAGCAAAGGCAGAAGTTTTCCATACTTCTCCTTGAAAGCCTGGGGGTTGACCACCAGTTTTCCGAGCTTTCCCAGTTCCTCGACCTGGGGAATCTTGAAGGTGTATTTCCTAGCTCTCTTTCTTCCATAATCTATGGTATAGATCCTTAAGTCCTTTCTCCGTTTCTCTCTTTCTATGAAGTTCAAAACGTTTGTTATTTAGTTTCCTTGAAAAACGACTCGAAAAAGACTCTTTTTTGTTTTTAATTGTTTATTAATGAATGATGCATGAATGCATGAATGCACACACAAGAGTTTTAAACAAACATGGCGTTGAAGGGTATAGTGGTCATGAAGTCAAAACGCAATCCCCGCCTCAATGGTAAACTAAGGTTAATGATTTTTGTACCTGTAGAACGGGTTCTAGGGGTCTCAGAGTTTTTGCTCAACCTTAAAGATACGTTGATTGGTATCTATAAGAGAGTTTTCTCTGAGTGTAGTATCTGCGTGACAATTACTTCCGTAATCACCGCTCTACGTCCTAAAAAAGGCTTTAAGTGGGGTTAATGTGTTTCTAGGTCCTCCTGGTACAAATCAGTCTCGGAATGCAGTGGCGCAGTTAATCACAACCAGCCAGGCAAATCCCAAGAGTAGACTTGGAAACCAAGATTAGAGGGCCTTCACCGGGAAGACATCCTCCATCCTATCTTATGTTGCACTCAAATCCGGGTATAGGATTTCTCACCACAAGGGGGAATCAAGCCCTTTCCCGATACAGAATAAACAAAATAAACAAATATATATGCAACAAACACATGATATGACACAGAGGTTAGGCAGGACCTCTCTTGTTTGAGGGGGAATTTGGCATCCCTAATTCCTCATTGGGGCTGGACCAGCAACAGGTCAACCATTGGTTTGGATGAAAAACCAAGGTTTTTAACACTTATATCCCCAGCAGAGTCGCCATTTTTCTGTGGTGTCGTTTTCTTTACCTCCCCGTTTCACTTGGGAGGACGGCACGCTAGACCCTTCACGCGAAATTTGGAAGGAGAATGCGCCCGTGGCGGGATGAATTTTATTTCAGTTCTTCCTACGATATCACACGAACTTTCTTATTTGTCCTACGAGTAGGAAAGGGGAAAAAAGATCTCAACTAAACCCTAGGAGTTTGCTAAGTGTGGGGATTTACACCTAGACTAGAAATTCTGGAGTCCGGGAGGTCGGTTATACATAGGGAAGTGTTTAAACACCCTACATATCTGTAGTACTCTACAGGAACCTTCTCTGTGTCATTGTGATTGTGTTTGCTGCTAATGATTGGGAAAGTTTCTCCTTTGTGTTAGGAGAGAGAATTGAATTGATTTGAAGAGACAGACAGACAGACAAACTGACTATTTTTGGTTTTTTATTAGCTCGCTGAGATTCCTTGTGAACCTCATGCCTACATATCCCTAGTGGAAGTCAGAGCTTAATGTAGTTCGGGGAACTAACTAGGGAAATTAATGTTTTTTGGTGCCTTGCTTGAAGCTCAAGGTTGAAGCTTGGAATTAAATCTCTGTTTACAGTAAAGAGACATGAAATTATCTCTACAGAGAGGTATTTGTACTATTCTACCACAAACATTTAAAGGAGTGACAGAATAACTGAATTCATTTCATTCAAGAGGGGGACCTTACTTGTGTGTGTGCAAGTATGCCAGTCAGATGCCTCTTAAATGAAAGAAAGATGCTCGTCCAAATTAGGGAAAGTGTACAAGTCTGGGGATGTGCCAGAGCATGTCTTTCAGAATCCTAAATGGGAGACTTTGATTGAAATTGAAATTGAAATGTTTGTTTGTTTGAATGTGGTAGAGTAGTAAAAATATCTCTTTATAGAGATAAGCTATGTCTATCTACTGTATGAAAGATTTGACTTTAGCTGGCTTGTATGAGGCCCAAGCTTGAGGCTTTTTGATTGATTAATTAATATTATTGACTCTGGGAGATGACTCTACTGAGGATTAATTACAGGGTATTTTTGTGTTCTGTACAAAGCCCAGAATTGAGGCTGACTCTACTTAGAGAGACTCTATTTATGTGCCTTGTACAAAGCCCAAGGTTGTGGCGGACTCTTAAATGAATTAAGTATGGATGACTATATGGGGAAAGATCCTAAGTGTTAGGAATCTTTGACACATGAAAGATATGGTTTATCTGCCTTGTACAAAGCCCAAGGTTGTGGCTACTGAGTGATGAAGGACTCACTGGGGAGACTCTATTATCTGCCTTGTACAATGCCCAAGGTTGAGGCTGACTCTTGACAGGGGAGTTTTATTGTTTGGGTGCCTTGTATGAAGCCCAAGGTTGAGGCTAACTGTTTTTTGTTGTTTTTGACTCTATTGAGGAGATTTTATCTATTAAAAGACTGTTTTTTGATGGAAGCTAACCCTTTCCAGGGATTTGACTCAGCTGGTGAATTTGTCTGTTAAAAGACTGACTTTTATCATGTTTTTGGAGGCTGACCCTTTCCAGGGGTTTTGACTCTTTTGGGGAAATTATCTCCTAAGAGAAATGAATCTATTTATTTTTTTTGACATTTATTAATTGACTTTGGAGGCTAACCCTTTCCAGGGGTTTTTATGAAATGATGGATTGATTTTAATTGACTTTGGAGGCTAACCCTTTCCAGGGGTTTTTTATGATTGAAAAGTGGATGGCAGAAAGATTATCTAGTAGAGACTCTTTGTTTAAAGCCCAAGATGAAGGCTGGCTCAATGCTGAGGATGACCAAAACATAGATCCTAGACTCTACTAAGGAGGATTGATGAAGATAAGGGTGACAGAGACTGTCCATGTCTCTCATTCCAAAAATGTACTCAATGTGAGATTGAGACAAACTTAGCTTGTTTTAAGTCTGGTTTAAATTGGAAGAAACTCACCAGGGTAGGCTAAAAGGTGACTAAAGACCTGTTCCTATGTTTATAAGAAACCTGATGGGTCCTTGTATACAAGCTCAAGAGGAAGCTGGAAATGCTTTTAAGAAGCCTGTGGGTCCTTGTACAAAGCCCAAGAGGAGGCTAATCGAGGGTCCTTGTTATAGCACAAGAGAAAGCTTATGTGGTTTTGAACTTATTTTGGCTCTAAGCAAATGGGTAAGAGGTTTCACCGGGAATAATTCCTCTTTGGGTGGATGTGTCCTATTATTTGGATTCTAAGGTTTTTGCCAAGATGTTTCACCGGGAATAATTCATCTTGGGGGTTTGAACTACAGATCTCTAATTAGGAAAGAGCCTTCACCGGGAAGACATTCTCAATCCTAGGTCATATTCCTATAATATATATATAGTTTAACTGTCCTAAGGTTTATACTCAAACGTAGTTCTAAACTAATATATGCACAGTTTATATTTGACAGTAATTTAAATAAAGACTGTAAATTGAAAGCTTGTAAAGCCTAACCTGGATGGAGTGGAGGCCATTGAAGAAGTATGTACAAAGCCTCAACAGTATTTTTGTTGTTTTGTTGATAACAGTTGAATATATATATATAATAAACAGTTAATGGTTTTTGAAAACAGAAGAAGTGAAGATGGACAAAGGTCACATAGGTATCTGAAGAGTTTCACCGGGAATAATGCCCTTCAAATACCAGAAGAATGTTTTGAAAACAGAAAGAAGATTTTGAAAATACAGTTTTGAAAACAAGCTAAGAAGAGAAGGTTTTTGGGACTTACACTCTATTAGAGGCCCACTTAAAAATGATTTACTGTTTATGAAAACAGTTGAAGAAAAGATTGAAATGATATAAGGATTTGTTGTTTGAAAACCTTAATCATCTGTTTAATCGGAGATTTGAAAACAATTTTGTAGATTGACAAAAGTCAACTTAATTAAGGCAAAGATGAAATCTATACCTAATTAAGACCTAAATAAATAGGGTTTTTATCATAACATTATTCACAAAGTAATTAGGTTAAAACAAAATGAATATATACGTTTTAAAGTATTTAAGAAAACATTTAAAACATACTATTTTAAACCTAATTAAAATACATGAAATAAATAATATTTTTATGATTTTTTTGATTATTTATAAAATATATATATTAATCAACAAGTGTTTAAAAAATGAAGTCAAAATGAATTAATTTGATAAGTTAAATAATTGGTTAAAGTTGTGAAGGAATTAAGTTAGAAAAGTGATAAAAAAATAGGTTTTGGTCCTAGCAAGGCTTGAACTCACGCCCTTATAGCCACACACTCAAAACAACACCACTGAGCCAAACGCCAGTTGGTGACTATAACACGCGCGCATTTGGTTTTGTTTTAAAACAAGTTAGAAAAATCTGAAAAAATAAAAGGATGAAAAAGTCTAGGGCGAGGGGGATTCGAACCCCAGACTTGTGGCATGATGATACTAAGGGCGCATGTGTGGCCACTAGGGCAAGTTGTTTAGTCGTTAATAAAGCGCATACCATTCAAAATAAAATAAAACCTGCCCTGAGAATTCAAATTTGCGCGCCACCACCATCTTCGTCTTCAACCTCAAGCTCTCCATTTTTGGATTTCTGAACTCACTCGTTTCTCAACCATTTGTCATGATGTAAACACGAAACTTGCTCTAATTTCACTCACGATTCTAAATATGTAACTAACATGAACTATCATTAACTACATCTAACTAATTTATCAGAAATCGTGAAGAACCCTAAAATTTCAAAATCAAATTAAATGACTATACTGAAAGATAAATGGATGATGATAGAGGGTTTTCAATCCTCTGATGATGCTGAACAAGATAGAATCGAGCTATTTCACAAAAGGTACTTAAATTAGAGAGGTGAAGTTCAGAAACTTACCTCTGAAAATGGAGATTGTGAGGATGATTGAGAGCACCTGGGTTTGAATGAATGATCTCAATAGCTTCCCTGAGACTCAATGATGCTAACTGGATGCTTATTGTAGCCTGAATCCTTCTGAATTGTGCTATGGACCTCCCTCGATTTGAGCTTCAAGTGGACATGGAGGTTGTTGAATCCTGAGTTACAGATGAGCTGCAGCCATCTGGTTAGCTTCACTATGACCTGAGGAGTGTGTCTGGATGATTGGCTTGCCTTGAAACCTTCTGAATCACTCCATGGACCTCCAACTGCAAGTGCTCCAAAGTGAGAGCAACAATGGTGTTCCTCCACCTACAGAAGTGATCCAGGTGCTTGGATCACCTCAAATGACCTCCCTTGAGATGTTAGAATGCTCACTTCCCAAAGATAAGCTTTGGTTTGAAGAAATCGATTCTTCTTGCCAAAGAACTTTGAAAAACAATGAACAAGAGGAGAGAAGGAGAAAGCAAGTAATATGGTTGCTTTGGTGTATTTTTGAATGAGGAATGCATCTGTATTTATAGGCAAATGGATCAGTATAGCTGCAGAGGAGTGAGCTTCCTTAGTGAAGTTGATTTGCTTTCTTAGCCATGAAGGAATTTTGCAAATATCTCTTATGCAATGATGAGAATTTTGATTCCATTTGATCAATCTCCTAGCCCTCGATTTTGCTTGATCTTAGGGGACAATTCTGAGCCAGAAATGAGCTCTAATTGGTTGGTGAGAAGATTCCTTGGGTGATTCATCAATTTGCCATAAATTCACAAATGTAATCATTACATAATCACATGTTCTTGTTTTTAGAATCTTCTTCAATCCTTATGGCATGGTAAAAATGAATGCATGGCATGGTTTCAGATGTGTTATGGGTCGTGTAGCATCCATAAGAGAGGTTATTTGCACAAAATTTGCAAAGTCCAAAAGTGTCCATGACCTATAATTTTACTTCATGAGGCCAACTTTGAACAAGCATAACTCCTAGCTCAAATTGAATTTGGAGAAGGTTGAACACAATTTGGAAAGCCCTAAACATCTACTTCAAATCATTAGTTTATGTCTTCTTCAGAATCATTTAGGAAATTTGTGAAAAATGAGCCTAAAGTTGAATGAAAACTAGGTTAAAACACTTAGAAAAATTTCTAAGTGTTTATGACCTAAACTTCAAAATTTCCAAAACTTCATAAATGGTTGATCTTTTGAAAAAAAGTTCCCTTGTAAGATGTTGTTTTATTTTGCAAGATCTACAACTTTCATGTTGGAAGTTTTTTGAGTTGTGTAGGTGAAATTTTGAGATCTCACCATGCCTTTAAAAACCCTAATTCCCGACTTTTCGCTCCTTGATGAATTTCTTTGAATTTCTTTGGCCAAATGACTTTGACATCCATATATTGATGATATTGATCTTTGAAAGTCATTTTTTGACCACAAACCTTAAAAGTCAATGATGATCCTTCACAGTTGACTTTTTCCTGACAAAGTGAATTTTTGGGCTTTTGTGTAGAAATAAGATCTTCTCCCCAAATGGATGATATAAATGGATTATATGGAGGTAATAGAGATCCTTGAATCATGTCTTGAGTTTTGGATTCATGCCCTGATCAGAAGTCAACTATCTTGGTGAATTAGGTCAAAACCCTAATTTGTCGACCATGTGAAAGTAATGACTGTAGACTTTGAATTGAAGTGTGATGCCCAGTAGACCTTGTAATATGAGTTATTTGAAGATGATTGATGTCTTTGAATGACCCTCTGAGGTTTTTTAGGGTTTCCCAAATGTGATCCCTGATTTCAGTCCTTGATAGGTTCAAAACCCTAGTCTGGTGACCTGAGTAAACCTGTACTCATATGACTGGATGTCTAATCAATCATAGATGAGAAAAGTGAAGTCTTTGAGCCTCATGATTGTATTAGGGACTAATCCTTGTATTGATTGATCCTTTGCCTGAGCTTTCTTGTCTTTGAGCATCCTCGATCAGGTACCAGATGGAGAAATGACTGCTCTGGGTACTTGTCTTGACTTGATGAAAAAAATCCTGAAGACATGTCATCTCAGGGGGGTCAAAAATTAGGGTATGACACATGCGTTTTTGGGCCAAGATAATTGCACCAACGAACTCAGGGCGTTATTTAACGTAGGACTGGGTTCTTTTTTCTTAGGTTATCGTGTTTTTATGGCAGGTTTGAATGTTCCAGAATCATCCACGAAGAGGTCTAGCAAGGATCGTAGCAAAGTTCAAGTGGCTTCGTAACAAAATTCTGGGTGTGGAATAAGCCAAACAAAGAAGATGATGGAGAAGGGAGACGTGGCGTGCAATCACTAGCCGGTCAACACTCTATCCCTCTCTCCGAATCCAATTGGCTAGTCAACCTCACCAATGCCTCTCTCTGTCTCTGATTGGCTGGTCCAAGAGCATTAGGGCCCACGCGTTGAATTAACCATTACTATCTCTTTTTTATATTTTTTTGTTTCTTGGGCATTTTACTAACAATTACATGACACAACTCTATTGGTAAAAGGCGCTTGAGGAAGTCACACAGAGTGGAATCGATACCCACCACATACACGTTATTTTTTCCAAATGTGTCTGCTTACAGATCCAGTACAGCGCTGCCACATACAGCCATGACGCACCCTCGCATCTAGTCCATTGGATCCAGCGACCAGCAAATCAAACGCCACATAATCTGCAGCGTACCATGGACCCTCATGGAGCAGCCACACCAGATTCCAGCTAGGTTTATTTTATTTTTCTTTATTTCAAATTACATATTCCTTTTTTCTTATATGTTTTTACTATAATTTCTTTAGTATTTTTATAATAATTATTCATTTAATCGAAAACTCGAATTTCGTTATAAACCTTTAATTTTAATTTTTATTTATACGCTTAATTAATTAAAATATTAGGTTTAACCCTATAATTATTAAATTCTATTCTGGCTCATCTAGCTATCTTATCGAATTTTCAATTCCGTTAGCCTTTTAGGGTTTGTTCAATCCCATTCATTTATTTTATTTGCCCTTTTGGGATAAAATAGGGTTTATGCCCATAGTTAAAGAATCTTAAATGCACTAACGATTCTCTTCTTCGTGTCCATTCTTTTTAGGGTTAATCAGAAATCCTCCGCCTACGCGCCCCACCAATCGAAAGCTAAGTTTTTTTTAATTATTTTCTTATTTAAATATATTATTTTAATTCTAATTTTTCCGTTTTTCCCAAAATAGGGTTTACTTCATCTGTTAAAGAATCTCTCATACACTCACCCCCATTATTTTCTGTTAATTCTCAGATGATCAGAGTCAATGAAGGGTTCGAGAAAGATCAAGGATGAAGACGTGCAAATTAATTTTATGTTTTACTTTTCCCTCATCCCGGCAGGTGTTTATTGTAATAGCGTAGGGTTTTAATTCTGCCTTTATTTTTCTGCTGCGGTTAGTAATCCTAGGGAGTGCAAGCTTCGTTAAATTAATTAGATCACTAACAATACAAGATAAATACAATCGAATTGAATCACGTGATTGTTGCACCCACACACCTTTAGGGTAATTCCTCTTGTTGCTTGTTGCCTATTAACTATTGCCTGTTGCCTTTAAGTTGTTAAAATAGTCAAGTCCCTCGATTTCGAGGATGCCTAAAGCAATGTTACCTTCAAAGTTATTGAAACTCCCTCAATGTTGCCTCGAAAAAATAAAATGATTGTCCCAATTGCTAAGGTATCCTCGCATGATGCCTAAACAGATTAAATGACTATTATATCCTTCTTTTAGACTACCTTCCCTCTTTATGGCAAGGGACAGTCTTATGGCGAATGATAACTCGATGAACCTTCAACATCCAATTGAAAGACTTCCTGCCTTCTCATGGTATGGATAGACCCTTTCACCCTGAAAAGCTAAAAAAATAAATTTTTAAACTTAGGGTAGTTGCTACTAATTGCTTGCTCTATTTCAAAATTCAAAATCAAATTCAAACTCTTTTTCCCACTAATTTTCAAATGCTTTTCATAAGACTACGCTTATTTACAAGCTAAAGTTCTCTCCTCAAAAGTTTTTACTATTCACACCCTACTTTTCAAACAATTCAAACAAACAAGTGAGCTAAGCAATTAAGAGCCCATGGATAACCATGGATGCAAAGGGTGCCTTACACCTTCCCTTTGTATAACTTACCCCCCGAACTCAAAATCTTTTTCGAAGGTCTTTCCTGTTCTTTTAGCCTTTCCTAATTGGATAAAATAAAAGTCGGTGGCGACTCTTGCTATCTGCAACATTTCAAATAAAGTCAGTTCACCGTATTACAGAACTGGCGACTCTGCTGGGGATGCTTTCGAATAAAAGAGGGGTTACCTTAGAGCTAGGATCACTTTAAATTTGTTTGACTTGTTTGCTTTATCTTTAAAGGCTGTTTTGGGTATTCTGCTGTGTGAAAGATCCTACATCCGGATCTAGTGTACCTTAGGTACGTGGCATGAGACCAGGGAGGCTGTATGACATGTATCGTTATGGTTGAACTGGTGGCCACCGTTAGTGCGACGCTTTGGTTTGTCTTGATGGCCCTTGAATATGATCAAGGAGACATTTGGCTACCGCGTGGTGTCATAAGCACTAATTCGCCCTTAGAACCCTAGTTGAACTTGACTTTGGCCTATAGGAAGTAGGGAGATAGTTGGCTTTGGATTCCTAACTGAAGCCGGTTGATACTCGATGCTACACTCATTGAGATCGGACTCTAGGGATGCTTTCGGCTGGCCAATCGAGTGCCATGTTGAGACAATGCCCGCGAGAAAGATCAAGGATATGAGCACCATAGAACCCGATTACTATTCTAGGACAGGTTGAACCAACTTAACTTCAGTGGGGAGGTTACTTACCTACGAACTTCACGCAAGCCTTTAAACCTAAGGACACTTGTGTGACTTGTTTGTGCTTGCTGCTAACCCTTTGGTTTTCTTGCAGGTTTTTCTTGTGGACTCGCCCGTCCTTACTATCTAACACTTTTCCTGGTGCATTACATAACATCATGACATCATGACATCATACGCATAACATGATTTAACTAACCCTTTCAAGGATCTTAGGAATCTAGGGAGCTTAATCTCAGGTGCTCTTATCAAGGACTGAACTCTTATCAAGGGGCAAAAGGATTTACTTTCCTCTCGCCACATACCTTCCAATTCAGAGACGCAGCACCTATCAAGGGGCAAGAGGATTTATTTTCCTCTAGCCGTGTACCTTCAAATTCAGAAGTATCCCGAATTAGAGGCTATGACCCACTGGATATGGTGAGCTTGATTCCCATAGAAGAACATCCAAGAATCAGAGTTCTTCAAAAGAAGATGCGACCAAATCATTTTTTGACGTTGCTAACTAAATTTCCAGAGATCCTTGAAAGCATTGCATTTGCATTCATAACATCACAAAACAGGTTTCCATCATAGGTTTCTCACCTCCTCGCTGTTTATTTCAGCATCATGAATCTCGAGCAATCAGTCAAAGACCTTCAAGATCAGAATGCCCAGTTTCAAGATCTGATCCTGAACTTATCCAAGGGGCAAGACGAACTGAAAGCACTCCTGAACAAGAAGAAGAAAGGGAAGAAGACTCTGGGAAAAAAGCTTAGACCGATCTTGCAACTCAGGGAAGCCGAAGTCTCTGAAGACAGTGACGACGAAGAACAAGATGATGGTGCTAATGTCAAAACTGATGCAAAAAGTAACCACGATTCTGCAAATCCCTCTGAAGAAGAAGAGGACTACTATCATGAGGATGAACATCCTGATGATAAATACAAGTGGTTGGAAGAACATATGAAAGCTATGGAAATTCAGAAGGTACCCGGTCTGGATTTTGAGGAGCTAGGACTCATCTCTGGAGTTGTTATCCCTCCGAAATTCAAGATTCCAACTTTTGCAAAATACGATGGAGTCTCTTGTCCTAAATGGCATTTGAGATCTTATGTAAGGAAGATTCAACCTCATACCGCCGATAAGAAGCTATGGATCCACTTCTTCCAAGAGAGCTTATCTGGAACTCAACTCGAATGGTACTATCACCTGGACGACACCAACGTCCATACATGGGAAGACTTGGCTGCTGCTTTCTACATGCAATACCAATACAATGTTGATCTTGCGCCAACTCGTACACAATTACAAAGCATGTCCATGGGACCTAATGAAAGTTTCAAAGAATATGCTCAGAAATGGAGAGACTTGGCTGGCAGAGTCCAACCTCCCATGGCAGACCGAGAGTTAGTTGACATGTTCATGGATACATTGACTGGTCCTTTCTATAGCCATTTACTTGGTAGCTCCTCGTCTGGTTTCACCGACCTCATACGGACTGGAGAACGTGTTGAAAGTGGTATCCGAAGCGGAAAAATTCAGGCGGCTACTTCTTCTGGTATTGTAAAAAAGCCATACAATGGAAAGAATGAATCCAACACTGTTGCGGCAGTCCTGGCCTTTAGCCAGGCTCCAACACAACAACAAAAGAAAGACCAACGTAAACAACAAGGTGGCCAACGCACTTGGAAATCTAAACCCAAGAGGTCATTTATCCCATTACACATGCCATTGGCTCAAGCTTTGTAACACTTGCTCGATCCGAGTCTGATAACTCTACTTCCTCCATACTCAGCTCCTGCTAATCTCGTCCCTGGGTATAAGCATCATGCAAGATGTGCTTACCATTCAAATAGTCCTGGTCACGATACAGAAAATTGTGGCCATTGAAACATAAAATTCAAGACTTGATTGAAGAAGGGATCGTCGAATTTGGCCAACCAGAGGAGCCACATAAAGTCTAAAGGATGGCTATTTAGATCATTAATTTGCTCGCATTCGCAATTTCTTTCCTGTTTTTTTAAACAATCGTCTAATGTCAGACTCTATTTATTTTATCATAATCATTAATGCATTGCATACGTTTGTCTTGATCTATTTCTCTTCCTATTGCTATATTAAACTTTGTTTTTTACTTGGTTTTCTTTATAATATTTAAGTCTCGCTAAAGCTGTAAGCCTTTTGAGGGAGGATGACGAAAACGATACCGCAACCTCATACAATATGCTTTTTGAACGGACTATGCTGACGATGTACAAGCATTGTTTCAATTCCTAAACAGTGGAGATATAAGGATGGTAATCCCTCGTCAACCCCTTCGAGCCTAAGGAGTAGAAGTTTTCTTTCTCATACAGATTAAAACCCTTCATCATAACCTAGGGCAGGGTAGTTACTCAGTTAACTCAATTATACTAGGTGCTTTACACAAGTGATGGATTCCCGTAATTCTCAAGTCAGGCAGTTAATATCCATAAAAGAAAAAGAAGAGAAAAATGTTAAGTCAAAACCTATGAAGGAGACTTATCAAAAACTAAAACATCTCGCTGACTGTAATCTCAAAACAAAACAGTTCAGGCAAAAATTAGGGATAATAAAGTCGAAAAAAGAGGTCACTACAAATCCTCGACAAAAGAAAAATAATTACAAAAAAGGATGACTGCCTTTTCAAATAAACTTTCGGTGCTTCAACCATCATCAAACGTCAATGTCACGACCTCAAGACCTGCTGACTGTAATCTCAAAACAAAACAGTTCAGGCAAAAATTAGGGATAATAAAGTCGAAAAAAGAGTTCACTACAAATCCTCGACAAAAGAAAAATAATTACAAAAAAGGATGACTGCCTTTTCAAATAAAATTTCGGTGCTTCAACCATCATCAAACGTCAATGTCACGACCTCAAGACCTGCTAGAACTTAAATGCAAAGTTAACTGAGCATAAGATCGAAGAACATCACGAAGATTGGGATGGGTACAAATAAACTTTGAGCCTTTATCCTTTGTTTCTTAAACCGTGAACCAAGCCACGTTACAACCCTTGAAAGTCCTAACTGAAGCATGGTTAGTTCGAAAGCATAATGTCACAAAAAAAGGGTATCTTGACTCCTTAAAATTTACCAAAAATTATGAGCTGATATCATGTTTTTACAAATATCACTTTCTTACATCTTTTGTTTTACTAAAAATGTTTTTAAACTCCAAGACAGACATATGCATTGCATTTTTATGAGTGTCATTATAAAACAATTTTGTCTACGTAATTTCAAATGTTTAACATCAGGAAGAATCTGCATGGGGCATAATTACTGACTAAAAGTCCTCCCGACATGTATATTTATAGAGCCGTCTCGTATACATAAGTCAGTCAGCTAAAAGCTTGATTATACAAGGGGCATGACATATTATTATCCCACCTACTGGGGGAAATCTAGTAACGATTCATAGAATCTCTCAGAGGCACTGAAAAACCAGAGAAGTTAGTCCATCACTAGAGGCATGTCACATCAGTCACAAATCTCAACAAATGCTATTTAGCTACTAGCATCAGATGATGTCAGTATTTGTCTCTTCTTTGAAGTTATAATTCCAAATTCAAGTATCGAGCATACCAAGTTATTGATTCCAGGGGCAGGTATACTCTCGCAAGTGTTTTTCAACAGCAAGTATTCAAAGACAAGGGGCAATGAAAAATTGAAAATATCGGGGAACCTTCCCCACAGAGCAGTTTTCATAATATATCCCCACATAGCAAACTTTAAGAAGTTATCTTCAAGCAATCTATTCCCAACAGAAACTTGGTTCCCCAACGGAATTTATACCTCCGACATTACCGGTTCTCCGACACAATTTTCTTCTCTAACATGGTTTTTTCAAACTCGTTATTTCCATTAAAGTTTCCGCTCAGAAATCTGGTCAGATAGTATACTCATCTCTCTTGACCCCAAGATACATCAGGATCAGACCACTCAAGTTAATCTCATCCCTAAGTGAAGATCAAAAATCCCCAGCTGGATATCATTGAAGGAAAGACAGGAATTCTCTTGTCATTATCTCCAACAGCACACAGAGATTTATTTTCTCAACCAGCAGTTGTTATACAAGAATTATCAATATGCTCCGACTATATAGTCCATCCCTGCATCATTCATAAATACATGCATAACATACAGTACTCTCGTTTAGTTCGAGAATCTCAATACATGCATCATGATATTGCATAAAACTAATCTTTCCCTTTTCAGGTCACTTCATAATCAAAATAATATTATCATCCAAGTACGGTGGAAATACAATCGTATCAACAAGTCAATCTCAACACTCATTCAAAGACAAAAACAATTCTGATACTTCCTTTCGGGTCTTTCTTTAAAGATAATTAAAAAACAATCAAAGAACCTCTCATCCTTTCTAGGAACCTTTCTAGGTAATCTTTGCTAAGATGTTTCATATCCTTTCTAGGAACCTTTCTAGGTAATCTTTTCTAAGATGATTCATATCCTTTCTAGGAGCCTTTCTAGGCCATTCTTGTTTAAGACATATCATACTTTTGTAGGTTAATCTTGTTTAAGACGTATCATATCCTTTCTAGGAACCTTTCCAGGTAGTCTTCTCTAAGACGTTTATCATCCTTTCTAGGAACCTTTCTAGGTAATCTTTTCTAAGATGTTTCATATCCTTTCTAGGAGCCTTTTTAGGTAATCTTGTTTAAAACATATCACACCCTTTCTAGGAGCCTTTCTAGGTCAGTCTTGTTTAAGACATATCTCAACCTCTCAAAGATAATCTTACCTTAAATAGTTATCCAATCTCTTCTAAGACATCCCTCGCCCTTTCAAGGAGCCTCTCAGTTAATCTTCTACAAGACATTTCTTCCCGAGCTTTGTTAAAAGCCTAATCTCCTTTAAATCAGTAATCACAGTCTTCTTTAGGTCAGTGATATACCCTTTTCAGGAACCTCTCCAGATAATCTTCTGTAAGACATTACTTCATCTCTCCTTCAAATACAATCAATGCATATGATCCAGTCTGAAAAGCATCTGCTTTAGACGAACAACTTTTCAAACATCTAAAGGCATCTTCAAGCCCATCTCCGACAAGCGCCTTTCGATACTTCAAGCTCAGATATAGTCTAACGTACGATTTATCCTGACTTTCGTATTTATCGAGATCAGATGGAATCTTTAAGCCCGTCTTATACATCTTTTCCAACACGTGGACGACATCTTTAAGCCCGTCTCCAGCAAAAGTCCCTACTTCAGCTAGGGCAAATTCCTGGGTATTCTAGTGTTCAATCCTCTTCTACCCTCAGATTCCTACAGGCACACAAGCCAATCTACATCTTCAGGTTTAAGATGCAGTCTCGCTCCTAAATAACAGCCTTTAAATTAGGGTTTTTTGATTTAATCAAGGAATTTGAACTTATGATACCTCAAGTAGATTCCATGATCTCTCATATGATTCAAAGTACCCTCATGCCAAGTTTCAAGCTCTGATTCAAAAGATTGCTCACTCAATGACCCAAATAATCAACAATCGACTAGGTGACCTAAAAGTCAAACTATGGTCAAATCGATTTATCCTGACTTTCGTATTTATCGAGATCAGATGGAATCTTTAAGCCCGTCTTATACATCTTTTCCAACACGTGGACGACATCTTTAAGCCCGTCTCCAGCAAAAGTCCCTACTTCAGCTAGGGCAAATTCCTGGGTATTCTAGTGTTCAATCCTCTTCTACCCTCAGATTCCTACAGGCACACTAGCCAATCTACATATTCAGGTTTAAGATGCAGTCTCGCTCCTAAATAACAACCTTTAAATTAGGGTTTTTTGATTTAATCAAGGAATTTGAACTTATGATACCTCAAGTGGATTCCATGATCTCTCATATGATTCAAAGTACCCTCATGCCAAGTTTCAAGCTCTGATTCAAAAGATTGCTCACTCAATGACCCAAATAATCAACAATCGACTAGGTGACCTAAAAGTCAAACTATGGTCAAATCACAGTCAAAGTTCCTAATTTTTTGTCAACATTCTAATTTTGAAGTGTAAATCATCATTTGGTCAATGGTTGATCATGATTCATAAAGAAAAGGTCAAAAATCAACAAAAGTACAAGGTTGCTAAATTAGGGTTTCTAGGTAAAAGTCAACTGAACTTTGACCAGCCATAATTCTCTCATACTTTCTCAGAATTTCCTCAACCAAATCTCATTCTCAAGGAAATTTGATTCCCTACAACTTTGATGTTGGGCCCAATGTCAAGAAATGCTTCCGCATAAGAGATATGAGCCAATACATTACAGGTCCTTCTAGAAGATCGCAAAAAGCTGTTTTTTGTCAGGAGCTATATCATCAAGATAAAATCTCCAAATATAAAATATGTTCCAAAGTGGCTTGTAGAAGACATCCTGCGGTTTCCAAAAAGTCTTAGAACATGGTCATATGATAAAAATTGAAGGAGATACGAGGCTCAGAAGTTGGTCGATTTTCAAGAAAAACACAAACCTAATTGCACAATTTGGTGTTTTTGGACTAATGGGCCTAAAACATGGGTCCCAAACGTGTCCATATGATTTATGAACATTCTTAAACTACTTAATTTATTTTTATAATATTTATTTTGTTTATTTGAATTTTAATTCATTTAAATACAAATAAATCATTATAAAATATGGGAAAAATTTGTTTTAATGAAAGATTTGATTATTAATCAATTCTAAGCTATCAAGAGGGCCAAATGTGATACAAATTTTGTGGCAAGAGGGTTGGGAAAGATTGGATTAAAATTGATACAAAAATAGCAAGAATTTATGCAATTTTCAAATCAAATCTTCCTCTCACCAATTACTTGATCATGTTCTAATATTCTACCCTAATTGCCATCATTATATATAGATATTATTCTTTGCATTAGGGGTCACGAATTCAGAGCCTTCAAAACACATTCCACGATTTCAAAGTTTCAAAAGAACTGGGGCATACAAGGTTTAAAATTCCAGCCACTCTCAGAAAAAACAAATCATATTATCATTCTCTTAAGGTATTAAGAGGTAGGTATCACTCAAAGGAAGGTCCTTGAATCGTTTAGAATAGACATACCATATGCATCTATGTTGTTCATATTTTTGATTTCGTATACCATGGATTATTTTATTTTAACGTGGTTTGAATGCATCAACGTGTTCCTATAGTAGGTATAAACCGTCACATGGGGCCATGAACGTGAGAATCTCAAACTGCCACTGATGAATCCGTGAAAGCATCCTCGTTCGTACTCATATGTGCGTGCATTTTTGGGCCAAGATAATTGCAACAACGAACTCAGGGCGTTATTTTACGTAGGACTAGGTTCTTTTTTCTTGGGTTATCGTGTTTTTATAGCAGGTTTGAATGTTCCAGAATCAACCATGAAGAGGTCTAGCAAGGATTGTAGCAAAGTTCAAGCGGCTTCGTAGCAAAATTCTGGGTGTGGAATAAGCCAAACAAAGAATATAATGGATAAGGGAGACGTGGCGTGCAATCACTGGCCGGTCAACACTCTATCCCTCTCTCCGAATCCAATTGGCTAGTCAACCTCACCAAAGCCTCTCTCCATCTCTGATTGGCTGGTCCAAGAGCATTAGGGCCCACGCGTTGAATTGACCATTATTATCTCTTTTTTATATTTTTTGTTTCTTGGGCATTTTACTAACAGTTACATGACACAGCTCTATTGGCAAAAGGCGCTTGAGGAAGTCACGCAGAGTGGGTTCGATACCCACCACATACATGTTATTTTTTCCAAATGTGTCTGCTTACAGATCAAGTACAGCACTGCCACATACAGCCATGACGCGCCCTCGCATCTAGTGCATTGGATCCAATGACCAGCAAATCAAACGCCACACAATCTGTAGTGTACCATGGACCCTCATGGAGCAGCCACACCAGATTCCAGCTAAGTTTATTTTATTTTTCTTTATTTCAAATTACATATTCCTTTTTTCTTATTTGTTTTTACTATAATTTCTTTAGTATTTAGATAACTCTTTTTTATAATAATTATTCATTTAATCAAAAACTCGATTTTCGTTATAAACCTTTAATTTTAATTTTTATTTATACGCTTAATTTATTAAAATATTAGGTTAAACCCTATAATTATTAAATTCTATTCTGACTCATCTAGCTATCTTATCGAATTTTCAATTCCGTTAGCCTTTTAGAGTTTGTTCAATCCCATTCATTTATTTTATTTTCCCTTTTTGGATAAAATAGGGTTTATGCCCATAATTAACGAATCTTAAATGCACTAACGCTTCTCTTCTTCATGTCCATTCTTTTTAGGGTTAATCAGAAATCCCCCGCCTACGCGCCCCACCAATCGAAAGCTAAGTTTTTTTAATTCTTTTCTTATTTAAATATTATTTTTATTATAATTTTTCCCTTTTGCCCAAAATAGGATTTACTTCATCTGTTAATGAATCTCTCCTACATTCACCTCCATTATTTTCTGTTAATTCTCAGATGATTAGAATCAATCAAGGGTTCGAGGAAGATCAAGGATGAAGATGTGCAAATTAATTTTATGTTTTATTTTTCCCTCATCCCCACAGGTGTTTATTGTAATAGCGTAGGGTTTTAATTCTGCCTTTATTTTTCTGCTGTGGTTAGTAATCCTAGGGAGTGCAAACTTCCTTAAATTAATTAGATCACTAACAATACAAGATAAATACAATCGAATTGAATCACGTGATTGTTGCACCCACACACCTTTACTGTAATTCCTCTTGTGGCCTGTTGCCTATTAACTGTTGCCTGTTGCCTTTAAGTTGTTAAAATAGTCAAGTCCCTCGATTCCGAGGATACCTAAAGCAATGTTACATTCAAAATTATTGAAACTCCCTCGATGTTGCCTCGAAAAAATAAGATGATTGTCCCAATGGCTAAGGTATCCTCGCATGATGCCTAAACAGATTAAATGACTATTATATCCTTCCCTTAGACTACCAGCCCTCTTTATGGCAAGGGACAGTCTTATGGCGAATGATAACTCGATGACCCTTCAACATCCAATTGAAAGACTTCCTGCCTTCTCATGGTATGGATAGACCCTTTCACCCTGAAAAGCTAAAAAAACAAATTTTTAAACTTAGGGTAGTTGCTACTAATTGCTTGCTCTATTTCAAAATTCAAAATCAAATTCAAACTCTTTTCCCACTAGTTTTCAAATGCTTTTCATAAGACTACGCTTATTTACAAGCTAAAGTTCTCTCCTCAAAAGTTTTTACTATTCACACCCTACTTTTCAAACAATTCAAACAAACAAGTGAGCTAAGCAATCAAGAGCCCATGGATAACCATGGATGCAAAGGGTGCCTTACACCTTCCCTTTGTATAACTTACCCCACGAACTCAAAATCTTTTTCAAAGGTCTTTCTTGTTCTTTTAGCCTTTCCTAATTGGATAAAATAAAAGTCGGTGGCGACTCTTGCTATCTGCAACATTTCAAATAAAGTCAGTTGACCGTATTACAGCAAGGCTCGAGGTAGTTGAGAAAAGAGTGAAACATTAAATGCAGAGCTGTATGGAACACGCAGCGCATTAAATGCTCCCAACGGTCATCTTCTCAAAATGCCTATAAATTTGAAGTTCTGATCAGATGTACAACATGAACAACTCTTGCAAAAATACTGAAACGCTGCTGAATTCATTCTTACGAACTTCATCTTCAACCTCACTTCACTTGTAATATCTTAGTGAGAATTAAGCTTAGAACTTAAGAGAAATATCACAGTTATGACTATAGCTTTTTTAGAAGCATTTGAATACTCTTGCAAACATTTATTTTACATTGATTTGTAAAAGGTTCCTAGAGTGATCAGTGAGATCAGTAGACTCTAGAAGACTTAGAAGGTTCTAAGTGGTCTATTCCTTGAGTGATCAAGGTATGATAAGTATACTCTAGAAGACTTAGAGTGTTTCTAAGTGGATAACCATTGTAATCAAGGTTGATTAGTGGATTAAATCATCAGTTGAGGTAAATCACTCTAAGGGGGTGGACTGGAGTAGTTTCGTTAACAACGAACCAGGATAAAGATATTGTGTTCATTGTTTTTATCTTAAGAGTTTTTAAAGTCACACTTATTCAGCCCCCCCCCCTTTCTAAGTGTTTTTATATCCTTCAATTTGTCGTTGTAACTTTCCATTTATGATAAATCTTCACCGCCAACTTCCGTAGCTCCATCCTATCGTTTATGTCTCCAACCATGTCATAAGGTATCGCCATTGGTGAACGGGAGATCGTTTGCAGATGAAAACAGAGGTAGATCGAGAGTAAAAGTAGAAGACAAAAGATAATTCAAGGAGGGTTAGGTAAAGGAAACACACAGTTGAGAGACCAAATGAGACATAAGCAGAAAAGGATGATGAGGAAATGAAGGACAGTTCGACAGAGATAGGTTGATGGCATGGTACAAAAGCAAAAAAGTATCCTTGAGCAGTGTGGCAGTAACAGTAGCAAAAGGTTGAGCCAGTTACGTAAAACTGAACGAAATGAGAAATAAAAGGTACATGGAAAAGGCCTTTGTCTCCTTTACTTGAGCATTATCCTCATGAAAAAGTATCTTGAATGCTTCATACTTCTGGATTAGAGCCAAGGCCTTTGTCTCCTTTACTTGAGCATTACCCTCATGAGTCATCTTTAAGGATTCAAAGATATCATGAGTTGTTTCTCTGTTTGTTATCTTCTCATATTCAGCATGAGAGATAGCATTTAACAATGTGGTTCTAGACTTGTGATGATTCTTGAAGTCTTTCTTTTGAGCATCACTCATGGCTTGTTTAGAAATCTTGACACCTTGAGCATTTACAGGATGTGTGTAACCATCCAGCACTAGATCCCATAAGTCACCATATTGACAAAGAAAGTAACTTTCGAGTCTATCTTTCTAATACTCAAAGTTTTCACAATCAAAAACTGGTGGTCTATTATAGCCATTAAAACTATTTCTTCCATTACCATTGTTGTTTTGTTCAGGAGTAGGAGTAGATGAAGTTGTTTCAACCATTCTTACTTTGTGTTTTTCTCCCTGAATCTTTTGTCTAACACAGTTAAGTGATTGCACCTAGAACCGTCGCTATGATGCCAATTGAAGGATATAAAGACACTTAGAAATGGGGGGATTGAATAAGTGTATCTCAAAAACTTAGAAGATAAAAACAATCAACACAATGATTTTTATCCTGGTTCGTTGTTAACCAAACTACTTCAGTCCACCCCATTAGAATGATTTAACTCAACCGAGGAATTAATCCACTAATCCAACTGATTACAATGGATTTCCATTTAGATAACCTCTAAGTCTTCTAGAGTCTACATATCACAACTTGATCACTCTAGGAATCCTTTTATAATCAATGTAAAAATAACGTTTACAAGAGTATAGATTTGCTTCTAATAAAGTTGTAATCACAAGTGGGATATTTCTCTTAAGTTCTAAACTTAACACTCACTAAATATTACAAGAGTTTGTGAGGTTGAAGATGAAGTTCGTAAGCTTTTAAATTTGACAGCAATTATGTATTTTTGCACAAGTGTTGTATTCAGCTTCTGATGAGAACTTCTATTTATAGGCATTGAGAGGAAATGACCGTTGGGGTGCATTTAATGCTTTGCATGAATAGTACAACGCTGCATTTAATGTTTCACACTTTTGTCAACTACCTCGAGCATTGCTTTTGCTGCTTTTACTGACTTTGCCTTTTGTAGCTTCTAACGTTCCTTTTGTCAGTCAAAGATTAGACGTTACAACCTTTCATCTTGTACTTTCTTTTCGACTCAGATTTTACAGATAACAACGTTTGAATATCAGAGTCATCAGCTTTGGTGCAGAGCATCTTCTGTCTTCTAACTTTGAAGAGCTTGAGCGTGATACCATCATAACTTCAGAGCTTGTTCTTCTGACTTTCATTCTTTTGATGCTTTCCAGTTCATGTTCTGATTCTACATGACCATCTTCTGATGTCTTGCCAGAGCATTTTCTGATGAAGCCATCCAGAACTTTCTGAGTCAGTTGCTTCTGAGCGCTGATTTGTGCATACTCTTTATATATTTCCTGAAATGGAAAATGCAAAAAATTAGAGTACCACATTGTCTTATACAAAATTCATACATAATGTTATCATCAAAACACAGAATATTGATCAGAACAATTCTTGTTCTAAAACCTTCTAGCCCTACACGATATAGCCGAGGAAAAATGTAGATGTTGTTGATTGGCTGCAATTTTTGGTAAAACTAATTGTGGTTCTATCCTGTCAAAGCTAGTGTCATGACATGCATTCTGCTGTTGTGAAGTCCTTCCTTATGCAGGCCTTTACCTGATGTCAAGGCCGATGTCATGACATTCGCAGCTGTTCGTTATTTTCTTTTACTACTTATGATTATGTGATCTGATAAGATCCTATGCGCTATATTTGGTAATGATGGATTCTGATCTGTTTCAAGGACGCCTTGGATGATTATTATTATCAGTTCCTTGATTTATGGAGATTAGTTTTATTAGGGTTTAAACTATTTTATGGATCCAAGGCCCAGCTGCTGTATTGTATGAAGACTATATATTCCACGCAGGTGCTGCTGTTGTCGTTAGGGTTTTTGGTTGAGAAACTGTTAGTGTTCTTTGCGTTTAAGTTTCTCATTGTAGCTTTCTTGTAAGCCAAACAATCATCATGATGATTGTCTTGGTCTAGGTGTTTTGATTCGAGTTGTAAGAAGTACTCAAAGCTTTTAAGCAATAGTACTATTGTACTTGATCAAAGCTTTTAAGCAAGATCAAGTTGTGTCTTTGAAGAGTGTCTTCTTTTGTTATTCGTTGGTTAGCTTTTCATCACTGCTGTGATTGAGGGGGAGTGAGTAGGATCTCTGGTCTAAGTGGTTTAGATTGAAGTTGCATTGGGTAGATATTAAGTGAAAGGTGTAATCTTGATTTGTATTACCTTGAATTGATATTACTTATAGTGGACTTCCTCCCTGGCTTGGTAGCCCCCAGATGTAGGTGTGTTTGCACCGAACTGGGTTAACAACTTTCCTGTGTTGTTTTTCTGTTTACACTTTGTTCATTTGTTTAAAAACATTCAGATATCAATGTCGTGACATCTTGTTAGACATCGCGTGTCTGAGTCCAGAATTTCAATTGGCATCAGAGCAGGCACCCTGCCTGTTTTTACTGGGTGAGATCTAGGGACAGTATTTTCTGGTATTATGGACAAAGAAGGTGGTGGATATGGGATTAGACCACCCATTCTGGATGGCTCTAATTATGATTATTGGAAACCTCGCATGGTGGCTTTTCTGAAATCCGTGGATAGTAAAGCATGGAGAGCTGTGAACAAAGGATGGGAACATCCTGTTATTACTGAAAAGGATGGCAAGAAAACTCTTAAACCAGAGGAAGAATGGGACAAAGATGAAGAGGCATTGGCGCTAGGCAACTCTAAAGCCTTAAATGCTTTATTCAATGGAATTAACAAGAATATATTCAGACTGGTACACCAGTGTGAACTAGCCAAAGATGTCTGGGATACCCTCAAGACTACTCATGAGGGCACTTCCAAAGTGAAGATGTCAAGACTTCAACTGCTAACTACGAAGTTTAAAAATCTAAGGATGAGAGATGATGAAAGTATTAAGGATTTTCATATGAATATACTTGATATTGCTAATACCTCAGGAGCCTTGGGAGAGAAAATGTCTGATGAAAAGCTGGTGAGAAAAATTCTTAGATCCCTACCTAAGAGATTTGATATGAAGGTTACAGCTATAGAAGAGGCACATGACATCAGCAAAATGAAGGTAGAAGAGTTAATTGGATCTCTTCAAACCTTTGAGATGGGAATCAGTGAAAATTCTGAAAAGAAGAACAAAAGCATAGCTTTTGTGTCCAACTCTCAAGAAGAAGTAGAGGAAAGTAGAGAAGAGAATCTATCTGAATCTATAGCTATGCTTGGCAAACAATTCAACAAAATTATGAGAAGAATGGATCAGAAGCCAAGACCTAATGTCAAGAACATCTCATCTGACATCAGTAGATTTTATGACTCTGGCAGAAGAGCTAAACCAGAAGAAAAATACAATCACAGTAAGGGGATTCAATGTCATGGATGTGAAGGGTATGGACATATTAGAGCTGAATGCCCTACTTATCTCTAGAAACAAAAGAAAGGATTGTCAATTTCCTGGTCTGATGAAGATTCTGAGAGTGATTTTGAAGAAGAATCAGCCAAACATGTCACAGCCCTTACTGGAGTTTGCAATTCTGATGAAGATTCTAGTGAAGATGAGCTATCCTTTGAAGAGCTGGCAACTTCCTACAGAAATCTCTGTATTAGAAGTGCTGGAGTGTGTCAACAAGGTGAAAAGCAGAAGAAATACATAGCTCAGTTGGAGGCTGATAACAAAGGGCTTAATGAAACTATATCTGAACTGAATAGTGAAATTATCATGTTACAATCCAAACTTGATCAGATGTCAAAATTGGTAAAAATGCTGAACAGTGGCACGGATATGTTGGAGGAGATTTTGCAGGTTGGAAAAAGTTCAGGAGATATGTCTGGTATAGGATTTGTTGGTGCAAAGAAACATTTCCAAGATAGTAACAGAACTAAACCTGAAGCTGAGATGTTGAAACCGATGTCAAAACATGTGACTCAACATCACGAGAAAAGTGAAATGAAGAGAAAGTTTCAAAGATGGAGATGTCATTATTGTGGAAGATTTGGACACATTAAGCCTTTTTGCTTCAGATTATATGGATACCCAGATCAAGCTCCTTACTACAAACCTAAGCAGGTCATGCACATCCAGAAGCAACAATGGAAACCTAAAAATATGGCTTTAATAGCTCATACATCTCTTAGAGTTTCAGCCAAAGAAGACTGGTATTTTGACAGTGGATGTTCCAGACACATGACTGGACTCAAAAATCTGCTTGTTGATATCAAGAGTCATTCTACTAGTTATGTAACCTTTGGTGATGGAGCTAAAGGAGAAATCAAAGGAGTTGGAAAATTAGATTGTTCAGGAGTGCCAAATTTAGAAGGTGTTTTGTTGGTCAAAGGCCTGACTGCTAATCTCATAAGCATCAGTCAACTATGTGACCAAGGATACCAAGTCAACTTCACCAAAGCTGAGTGTGTGGTTACTAATGAAGAAAAGGAAGTAGTAATGAGGGGTGTCAGATCCAAAGATAACTGCTACTTGTGGGTGTCTCATGAATCCATCTATTCTACTATATGCTCTAAGGAAGAAGAAGCAAAGTTGTGGCACCAAAAACTTGGTCACCTTCATCTAAGGGGTATGAAAAGGATTATTTATCTGGAAGCTGTGAGAGGAATTCCTAAGCTACAAATTGATGAAGGAAGAATATGTGGTGAATGTCAGGTAGGAAAACAAACCAGGATGTCGCATCCAAAGGTTACACATCTGACTACTTCCAGAGTTCTTGAACTGTTACATATGGACTTGATGGGACCAATGCAAATAGAAAGTCTTGGAGGAAATAAATATGCTTATGTGGTTGTGGATGACTACTCCAGATACACTTGGGTAAACTTCATCAGAGAAAAGTCAGATGTGTTTGATGTTTTCAAGGACCTATGTCAAAGAATTCAAAGAGAAAAAGAAAATGGTGTTGTAAGAATTAGAAGTGATCATGGAAAGGAATTTGAGAATAAAAAATTTGCTGATTTTTGCTCCTCTGAAGGAATACATCATGAATTCTCTTCCCCTACTACTCCACAGCAAAATGGGGTTGTTGAAAGAAAGAATAGAACTATTCAAGAATCAGCCAGAGCAAGGATCCATGCTAAGAATCTTCCTATCTACTTCTGGGCTGAAGCCATGAATACTGCTTGTTATGTCCATAATAGAGTTACATTAAGAAAAGGAACCTCTACCACCCTATATGAGATCTGGAAGGGAAGAAAGCCCACTGTCAAATACTTCCATTTGTTTGGTAGTAGGTGTTACATTCTTGCTGATAGAGATCACAGAAGGAAGATGGATCCCAAGAGTGATGAAGGAATTTTTCTGGGCTACTCTACAAATGGTAGAGCCTATCGAGTGTTCAACTCAAGAACCAGAATAATAATGGAGTCCATAAATGTTGTGGTTGATGATGTCCACAATCAAGCAGATGTCACAGAAGATGTCAGAACATTCTGGGATATTACAGCTGAAGGATCTACAAGAGAAGATGATTGCAGTCCTACTATCACAGAATCTGAGACTGAACCTCCTAACAAGAGTCCATCTATAAGAGTTCGGAAAAATCATCCTAAAGAACTTATTAATGGAGATCTCAACAGTGGAATTACTACAAGGTCAAGAGAAGTAGTTTCAAACTCTTGTTTTGTATCAAAAATTGAACCTAAAAATGTCAAGGAAGCATTAACAGATGAGTTCTGGATTAATGCCATGCAGGAAGAACTAGGTCAGTTTGAAAGGAATGAAGTATGGGAGCTGGTTCCAAGACCAAAACATTCTAATGTCATTGGAACAAAATGGGTTTACAAGAATAAGTCAGATGAACTGGGAACCATAATTAGAAACAAAGCAAGGTTAGTTGCTCAAGGATACACTCAAGTTGAGGGAGTTGACTTTGATGAAACTTTTGCTCCTGTTGCCAGACTTGAGTCAATTAGACTGTTGTTAGGGGTTGCATGCATTCTGAAATTCAAACTATACCAGATGGATGTGAAGAGTGCTTTCTTGAATGGATATTTGAATGAGGAAGTCTATGTGGAACAACCTAAAGGTTTTGCAGATCCAAACCATCCTGATCATGTGTACAAATTAACAAAACCTCTTTATGGTCTGAAACAAGCCCCTAGAGCTTGGTATGAGAGACTAACTGAGTTTCTTACTAGCAATGGATACAGGAAAGGAGGGATAGATAAAACTCTTTTTGTTAAAGATGAAGGAGGAAAGATTCTGATAGCTCAAATCTATGTGGATGATATTGTATTTGGTGGGATGTCAGACAAAATGACTAGACATTTTGTTGAGCAGATGCAATCTGAATTTGAAATGAGTCTAGTTGGAGAATTAACTTATTTTCTTGGGCTGCAAGTCAAACAGATGGAAGACTCAATCTTTCTCTCTCAGAGCAAGTATGCTAGAAACATTGTCAAAAAGTTTGGAATGGAAAATGCTACTCACAAAAGGACACCAGCACCTACTCATTTAAAACTGTCCAAAGATGAAAAGGGAACTAGTGTTGATCAAAGTCTATACAGAAGCATGATAGGAAGTCTGTTGTACCTTACAGCCAGTAGACCTGATATTGCCTTTGCTGTTGGGCTATGTGCTAGGTATCAAGCAGAACCCAAAGTCAGTCACATAAATCAAGTCAAGAGGATAATGAAATATGTGAATGGTACCTGTGAGTATGGAATGCTTTACTCTCATGGGTGTGAACCCATTCTCACTGGATATTGTGATGCAGACTGGGCTGGAAGTGCTGATGACAGAAAAAGTACTTCAGGAGGATGCTTCTTTTTGGGAAATAATCTTATTTCATGGTTCAGCAAGAAACAAAACTGTGTGTCCTTATCCACTGCTGAAGCAGAATATATTGCAGCAGGAAGTAGCTGTTCTCAACTTGTTTGGATGAAACAAATGTTATCCGAATACAATGTCACACAAGATGTCATGACATTATATTGTGACAACTTAAGTGCCATCAACATTTCAAAGATTCCCATTCAGCACAGCAGGACCAAGCATATTGATATTAGACACCACTACATTAGAGATCTTGTTGAGGACAAAATAATTGGCTTGGAACATGTTGCTACAGACCTTCAACTTGCTGACATTTTCACAAAAGCCTTGGATGCAAATCAATTTGAAAATCTAAGAAGCAAACTAGGCATTTGTCTTTGTGAAGGATTATAGCAATTAATTGGGTGGGGGCCAGCAATATTTCTCTCTCCAAATCTTTGATATCATTACACATTAAAGTGTATTTCCCCCCCCCCTTTTACAAGTTACCCAAATGGTTTCTATTCCTCCAAAACCTCTCCTCCACACTCACGCTATCTCTCTGTGTTGCTGCATTCACAATCCCTTACCCAGCTTTCCACTTTCTCTCACCATGTCTCAGAGTTCTCCCTCAAAGAAATCTTCTCCTACCTCTGAAACAGCATCAGGTTCTAGGGCACCAAATGTTGTGAGTGATCAAGATGTTGTGCTGGATGTTGTGCCATTGAACTCTGTTCCTGCTACCGATACTGTTCGTAATCCACCAAGAAAGATGCATGCAAGAAAATCAACTGGGGGATCTGTTCCTGAAACCTTTTCTGTTCAAGGTAGAGAGGGTTCTGCTTATGTTCACAATGCGATCGCAGGTATTGTCACAAGAATCTTGAATGAAGGGCACAAGGTGGAAGGGATATCTGTTCCTCTAGCCCAGATGTCTGCCTCTGAGAACAGCAAGGATGATCAAGATGGTCAAGATGATGTTAGCAAAGATCAGGATAATGTTGAGACATCGGCTGATAAAAATGATGAGACCCCTGTTGCTAAATATGTTGAGACATCTGTTGATAATGATGAGACCCCTGTTGCCAAAGATGTTGAAACATCTAAAGCTATCAATGTTGAAGCATCTGGTACCAAAAATGCTGAGACTCTTGAACCTGAGAAAGATGAAGAGATTCCTGCTGTTCCTGCTGAGAAAGATGAAAACCCTAAGGTGCATGATGTGGTGGATCTAGATGATCTTGATGATCCTATTGATTTTGCTGATGATGACCTCATCTCCAGCATCTCCAACAGAGTCAAGGCTCGTAAGGGAAAGCAAGCTGGTGAGCAACATCCTCTCAAGCCACAGGTTACTCCTCTGAAGACTGTTACTAAAGAAAAGATGAAGAAAGTTCCTACTGGACCTTCAAAGTCTGGAAGCAAAGTTAGTGTGAAGAAGAGGAAGGAGAGAAGCGCTTCTGACTCTGAAGCTGATGTCCCAAGTGATGTCCCTGACATCCCCTCCAAGAAGAAGATTGCTGTTACTAAATCTGCCACAAAGGTCCGTGATGTTCCTTTGGATAACATATATCTGCACTATGCTTCTAATGCAATCCAGTGGAAATTTGTGTATCAAAGAAGGCTGGCCCTAGAAAGAGAATTAGCAAATGATGCTCTGGAAAATCAAGAGGTCATGCAGCTCATCAAGTCTGCAGGTTTGATTAAGACTGTTTCTCAATTCTCTAAATGTTATGAAATGCTTGTGAAGGAGTTTATTGTCAATTTGTCTCAAGACTGTGCTGATGGTAGAACAGATGATTTTCATAAAGTTTATGTTAGAAGAAAATGCATAGAGTTCTCCCCTACTGCTATAAATCACTGTCTAGGTAGAAATGCTGAAGCTCAACCTGAGCTTGAAGTAACTGATAATGAGGTTTGCAACACCATCACTGGTGGTAAGGTTAAAAAGTGGCCCATCAAAAGTAAACTGTCTGCTAGTCTCTTGACTGTCAAGTATGCTCTGCTGCATAAAATTGGCGCTGCCAACTGGGTGCCCACCAATCACACCTCTACCATTGCTGTTGGCTTAGGTAGATTCATTTATGCTATAGGGACCAAGACTGTGTTTGACTATGGGACCTATATTTTTGATCAGACTATGAGACATGCTGGTACCTCTGCCACTAAGCTTCCTATTGCCTTTCCATCCCTAATATGTGGAATCATCCTAAAGCAATACCCTGGCATCTTGAAAGCTAAAGATTCTGTCTGCAAGAGGGAAAGTGCTTTGACTTTTCACTACAAGCTGCTTCAAAGGACTGATGCATCAACATCTGCTGGGAAATCTCAAACTAGCAAGGCTGTGACCAAAGCCTCTCTTATAGCTGAGCTGAAGGAGACTTGCAAAGAGCTGGAAAATAGAAAGATGAAGCTTGAACAGCTTATACAAAGTCTTGAGCAGTCTGCTGATAGTGGTGATGATCATGCTGCTGGTAGTGATGGTGAGAAGATGGATGCTGATAGTGATGATGAATATAAGGCTGAGGATGATGAGGATGCTGATGCCCAGATTAGTAGCTCCAGTGATGTGGAGATGAGTGAGGAGGATGATGAAGTTACTGCTGGCTCTGAAGATTAGATCTTCATCTGGAGTTTGGCTCCTTTTGTGGCTAAAAAGGGGGAGTAGAAGTGTGGTTGTTAGTGTGGTTGTTGTTTTGTTGTAATGGTTGTTGTGTTGTTTTGGTGATCTTTTGGATTTTGGTGATCTTTTGTTTTTTCTTGGACATGGTTGTTTTGTGGTTTTCTTTATTTGGGTGTTCTCTGGTTCTCCCTAACAATGACAAGTGGTTTCTGTAACAATTGATTAAGTAGTTGTTTTCTGGCTTTCTGGTGATTAATCAAGTTGCTGTTGTTGCTTACAGAATTTATTTTTCTGTTACAGAATTTATTTTTCTGTTGTTGGCTGCTGTGTATGCTCTGATATCTGTTTTACATCTATTAGTGTTTTAGCCAAAAATTTGCCAAAGGGGGAGTTTATAGATGTTGTTGATTGGCTGCAATTTTTGGTAAAACTAATTGTGGTTCTATCCTGTCAAAGCTAGTGTCATGACATGCATTCTGCTGTTGTGAAGTCCTTCCTTATGCAGGCCTTTACCTGATGTCAAGGCCGATGTCATGACATTCGCAGTTGTTCGTTATTTTCTTTTACTACTTATGATTATGTGATCTGATAAGATCCTATGCGCTATATTTGGTAATGATGGATTCTGATCTGTTTCAAGGACGCCTTGGATGATTATTATTATCAGTTCCTTGATTTATGGAGATTAGTTTTATTAGGGTTAAAACTATTTTGTGGATCCAAGGCCCAGCTGCTGTATTGTATGAAGACTATATATTCCACGCAGGTGCTGCTGTTGTCGTTAGGGTTTTTGGTTGAGAAACTGTTAGTGTTCTTTGCGTTTAAGTTTCTCATTGTAGCTTTCTTGTAAGCCAAACAATCATCATGATGATTGTCTTGGTCTAGGTGTTTTGATTCGAGTTGTAAGAAGTACTCTAAGCTTTTAAGCAATAGTACTATTGTACTTGATCAAAGCTTTTAAGCAAGATCAAGTTGTGTCTTTGAAGAGTGTCTTCTTTTGTTATTCGTTGGTTAGTTTTTCATCACTGCTGTGATTGAGGGGGAGTGAGTAGGATCTCTGGTCTAAGTGGTTTAGATTGAAGTTGCATTGGGTAGATATTAAGTGAAAGGTGTAATCTTGATTTGTATTACCTTGAATTGATATTACTTATAGTGGACTTCCTCCCTGGCTTGGTAGCCCCCAGATGTAGGTGTGTTTGCACCGAACTGGGTTAACAACTTTCCTGTGTTGTTTTTCTGTTTACACTTTGTTCATTTGTTTAAAAACATTCAGATAGCAATGTCGTGACATCCTGTTAGACATCGCGTGTCTGAGTCCAGAATTTCAAAAAACATGAACGCGCAGACCAAATCCATGGGTTTGTCGGGCCGAATCATGGATTTGTTGGGCCGTATCAAAAGATTAACTAACTAACAATCCATCCCCCGGGCATCGCTTGAATAACCCGAGAGGATGGTAATGTCTTTGAGTTTCTCTAAGACAAAACGCCGACTTAGATGATGAAGGGGTCAGGGACGCGTTCCCCAAACCCTTTAAAATCAGCAAAAAATACTTGAAATCACAATTTAGATTCATGACGGTACCTGATGTTGACATGATCCAAGCAACTGGAATGTGATTCTTCACTGGAAGACGGTGTAGCGGCGGAATCTAAGAACTGTCAATCTAGGGGAGAGAGCGCAAAACAAAGAGTGTAAAACCCTAAATGAGGGGGTTTAAGCCTTTTTATAGAGGGATGTTAGGAATACGAAACGTCACGCCGGCTGACACATCCCCCCTGTGAATACAAGATCACACTCACAAAGGTGTTTTTGATCCATGGCAAACTCCTCAAGCAAATAAGCAACAAGACACAAGCAGAAGAACTCAAAGAAAAGCAAGCATTAGTCACTCAAGACAGAGCAGGTCGACCTATCCTGTACCTAGGTCGACTCAATACTAGCAAAACAAGAAGTATTTAGAAAAGCAGCAGCTAGGTCGACCTACTTTCAACCCAGGTCGACCTAAAATGGAGAAAATTACATATACTTCTGCTAGGTCGACCTACACATCAACTAGGTCGACCTAAACTGAAGAAATGTCCCCAAAACGTATCTGAAAAGAATTCTGGTCGACCTACTTCCTTAACAAGTCGACCTAACTGGGAACAAATACTTTTCAAAGCAAATGCACCTCTGCTAGGTCGACCTAAGCACTACAAGAGGTCGACCTAATTGATCAAAAATGCCAAAATTTCTGGTTTTCTTTGCCCCAACTGATAAGATCTCATATATATTGTCCAAGGTTCATTATTTCAAAAACAACACCAACAACTGAAATATACACAAAGGCTTCTCATCTTCGATCATCGACACGACTCCAACACAATTACACACAATCATTCTTGCGTTGAGGGTTAGCATTCGAGATCGATAACGTCCATGGAACGGAATTGAAGATTCCTAGTGGGTGAAGATTTGTGGGGTTTTTGGTGAATAAAATCTGAGGGTTTTGTCCTCCAAGATAGGTGATTCTTGGGGGTTTTTATCAAGAGGTTTCATCAAGGATCCATCTGAGTGTGAAGATTGAAGAACAAGGGTTCAAGGCAATTCAAGACACTGCAGAAAAGGGATCAAGTGAAGCTCTTGGAACACCTTGATCTGGCTCAAGATTAAGGGGGAAGAAGATTCAAAGGATCGACAAATTTGGTTTATTGTTTATCGCTTTGCTTTCTTCTTTGTATAAACTGCTTTCAACATTAATGGAAGATTTCCTAATTTCAATTTGGAATTGGGGGCAGACGTAGTCGTAGCGAGGACGATCGACAAACTGCCTGAACAAATATCGTGTTCTTGTCGCTTTTATCTTTACAGTTTCGTTTTGTTCATATTTGGTCATAATTGAAAAATTAATTAACGATTCAAGTGTTAAAATTGTGAATTGAGATTCTGCATAAACATCACAATTCACCACATCTTGAATCATCATCAATTTGAACATTATCACCAAGTGTTTGCCTTTTTGCTTATTCCATTATTATTGCATTGCAAACCAAAGTTTATCAATTTAGAAGTTAATCGATTTTCAGCTGTGAAACATATTGATTCGATAACATATCACTTCATCGTTAATCTCAATTATCTTGTGGTTTTGTCACATATACGACCCTTGCAATAACGGTCCGGAATATACGCAAGTCGATTCAGAACTACTTTTGCTTTAGTTCGAAATAATTCCAAAAAACTCTGTGAGCTCTATTCACCCCCTCTAGATCCTTAGGCCAGCGTCTAACAAGTGGCATCAAGAGCTGGTTAATTCCGTGCTACGTGAAACACTTATTGGAAAGATGGCTTCCGGACCTAAAGGGGCTCACAATAGAGCTCCAATTTTCAACGGTGAAAACTATGGCTATTGGAAGGATTGTATGTGTGTCCATATCAATTACATTGATAGGAACATCTGGACAGCTATTGTCAATGGTCTATTTCAGATCACCATGAAAAATGCAGCTGGTGCAGTTGTTCCAAAACCAGAAAATACTTAGGATGCTGAAGATGAAAAGAGATATGGATACGATTGGAAAGCGAGAAACATTCTAATCTCAGCTCTAGGAGTTGATGAATACTATCGCGTTTCCCATTGTAGATCCGCTAAGGCTGTGTGGGACACATTGCAAGTTACCCACGAATCAATACATTAACTCAAGAGTTCGAACTCTTCCACATGGAAGATGGTGAATCCATCGAAAACATGCAGAAGAGATTCGTTCACTTGAAAAATCATTTAAACTCTCTTGATAGACCTGTTTCCAATGCAGTTGCTACTAACAAAATCTTAAGATGTTTGAACAGGGAATGGCAACCCAAGGTTACAACAATAAAGGAAGCACATGATTGTCATACCCCAAATTTGTCCCACCCCTCAACTTTCACCTGGCTTAAGCTTTGCATTCATGTACATCTCTCCATTAGGTCATTTAACATAGCATGCATCATTAATCAATAAAATTGGCAAGGGATCGAGGTCGTAGATAGAGCTGAGGTTTCACATGGCTCGAAGTTCATACTTCATGCAGGCTTGTTTCTATTGAGGTTTTCAACTAATAAGTGGAGTAAGGTTCGTTTCGTTGTGCTTGTGTCAACTGGTGGATTTTCAGGGTTGTTCCTATGATCATCTTATTGTTAGGCAAAGTTAAGGTCATTTGATTACTTGGAATACAAGCTATCCGTTTGAAGTTTCGCCTAAAGAGTGTGTATTCATTTGTTTGAAGAAGGTATTGGGTCACTTTCAATTGTTAAAGACATTCGGCAAAATTTCAACTCTTAGTCAAAGTCAATCATGGACGGTCAACCTTGTTACTGAAGTTCATAATGAATCATCTTGGGCTTCTGTTTTATGATGTTTGTTCAAGTTGCAAATTGAAAGAAATATAAAGTTAAAGCCTGTCACATGTTGCCTCAAAATCAATACTGGGTTCGTCTCAATACAAGGTCATCAAATGAAAAGGAAGAGAATAATAGTTACATTCATTTGAAAAGAAAAGAACTTCATTCATCCATTACCATGTCCACAATAACTCATTACAAAAAACTCTTTGAACATTACAAAACTCTTCCTAAATAAAGAGAACCGGTTCTGATTCCTAATCTCCTAGTCCAACGTTACTTCCAATGCCGCACCGGTTGCACTTGATCCGAATCCCCCATCTTGACATAAACCGCAAATCTGCAGCAAACCAAAAAAAAAAGAGAGAATAAGAACTAAAAGAAAAAATCCAAACTTGCTGCATACAGAAAAACATAATCATGTACAATTGCCATGTTCATTCAAGCCTAAAGCCAATTTCACCATAAATTCAGTTCAACTTCTAGCTATACATACACTAAACCAAAACCCTACATTCATCCATCCAAGACCGGCCAAAGGAAAATCAAAAAAAGAAGTGCAACTAACACCATACAGCTCTACATATTCCCATTTAATACAACACAATTCACAAACCAGTCAAATAAACAAAACATTCCCCTAACCATTTTTCTAACAGCATTTAACTTTACAAATCCTGACTATCTTAACATCCATAACATCACAAACATACCTAACACCCTGCATCAGTTCAAAATCAGCAAACACATATACTAAACCCTTTCTTCACATCCACACACCTCCGTCGCACCGTCGCACCATCGCCGATCTCGTATGAAGAGAAGGAGTCTGAGAGCGAAGAAGATAAGAGAGGACGATGTTCTGTTTTGGTTCACGGTGGCGCGATGGAGAGAGCTCGTCGGAGTGTTCAACATTCGGCCGCCGCGAGAGAAGGAGACTTCAATTTGATTCCAAAGGTCACTCACAAAAAACCCTAAATTCCTAATTTCATTTAACTTTCTTTTTATTTATTTTAATCTGTTTGTTTTATTATTTTTGAAATGAATAAATCTGTATGATAGAAAATATGAATAATAATCTGAACATGGATCAAAATGAAAACTACACCTGGGCCACGAATTACTCTTCACATCCCCACCGGGCCCATCATTCTTTTTCTGAAAAATTGTACAATAATCACCTTTGGGCCATTTCTCCTGGGCCCTACGCCCAGTTTCTAACTGCACCATCAACTTCACTTTGCACCCCCTGTTTACTTTTGTTTTCAATTAAATTTTTAGGTTCTATTAGATTTTTTACCATTTTTTTTTAGGTAACAAAAATGCTAATTTCTTCCTTTTAGCTTTAGACCTTAGTGCTAATTTTTACATATAAAAACGATCACAAAAATAATAGTAATTAGGCTATATTCTTTTAGTCCTTTTGTTTGAATTAGAATTCAATCCTCTTTCATAAAAATCATAAATAATAATAGTACTTTCAATTCACTTTCGTGCTATATTTTGACTCATGCCTTTATGCTATTTTCAATATTCTACTTTGTGACTTTACTTTCATGTTCCTTTATTCCTAACCTTTAGGTAGAAACCATGATAATATTAGGTAGAAATCCCATTCATATTAGGCTAGTTCTCTTAGGCTAGTTTCTTTTTCTTTTACAACATAAAACATCTAAAAATACTTGAATAAAATCCCATAAAAAATACCAAGAAAACTCATAAAAAATGACTAATAAATACTTTGACTAATAAAAAGGGAATGATAGCTTGTAACTTCCCTTGCTTAAGGGATGTTCGAGTGCTTGGAGCTCCCTTGCTTAAGGGTTCCATTCAGGCGTAAGTTCCCAACCTTTAAAAAACACAAACCAAAGAGTAACTCGAGTTTCCCTTGCTTAAGGGATTTCCTCGAAACACTCAAACTCTCTCTCCCTTCTCTTGCTTTCTTAAGGGCACCGTTATTTCCGCTCCATTGCATCCTAGGCTGTCCCCTTGTGCAAGAGCGCGAACGTTAACGCCGCCCAACTAAAAAACACAAAAACAAACAAAACTATGGAGCCGAACTACGGTCGCTCTGATTCCTTGTAAGGGATACGTAGGCATCAAGTCGCGGGGCTTGAACGAGCACATTTGTAAATACTTCCTTCTTTTCCCCGTATTTCTTTTGCATTCATTCGCATGTAGACATAGACATAGTACACACCCTTTAGATAGAAACAAACATAGGTGGATACCATCGAGTACGATGGGCGCGAGGGGTGCTAATACCTTCCCCTTGCGTAACCGACTCCCGTTCCTAGATTCTCTGGTCGCAAGACCCTGTTCCTTCCTTTGTTAGGTTTTCTGATATTCCTTTCCCTTATGGGATAAATATATTGGTGGCGACTCTGTTCATTTTTCGCGAGCGTGCGACAGCTGGCGACTCTGCTGGGGATTACCTAAGCAAGTCGATCCTAGCCTTAGTTTGTTTCTTTTATTGGGTGTTTATTTGTTTTCATGTCTATATCTTGTATATATGTTTGTATGTTTATTTTCTGCTTGCATATCATGTTTATTTCTGTTTGCATCATGCATATGGATTATATTTTGTGTTCCCTGGGGTCTTCTGTTCTGTTTTGCAGGTGGGTGGTTTGTATGAGGTAAAAGGCCCACTACCCAGGCCAAGTGACACATAGGATTAGCGTGGATGCTCATGTTGACTACCGTAGCGCTTGCTATGGATGAGTTCAATATGGGGTACCACAGTTGGGCGAGGTTCTTTCATGGAACACTGTGTCTGGCACGCTTGTTGCCTCAAACACTTTGTACCCCATGGGAACTGTTGACCCTAATGACCATTAGGGACCACCTGTCCGTGTCTAGACTTCATACCCGTGAGATTGGGGTGGGACAGGAAACCTTGACTCCTACATACCTTTGGCTCATCATATCTGAGGTCGGACCTTTATTTGGTCTGTTCTCATGGCTCTTGATATTCTGGTATTCCAAAAAGGCGTCGAACCTTTGATCCTGTGACATTTGGCCTGTACAGAGGTTTCATATCAGTTATTCAGAGGATTGTACAGTGGTTACTAAGATTATATGGACCTTGATCCCATGCCTTTGCATTGCATACCATCATTGTTTCATCCACTTCATTTGTGAGGGATCCTAAAGTCTATTTCCGAAAAAAGAATGAAAAGAAAAAAAAAAGAAATGGAAAAGCAAAAAAAAAAAAAAGGGAAAGAAAAGAAGAGATATTCTATACAAAAAAACAAAAAAACAAAAAACTTTGATTCCAAAAGAGAACAAAAAAGTGTGAAAAGACTTTAGGATCTCTCATAAACGAAACATGCATTCATACTATCATGCATTTCATGGTTCTCTCAGATACTTATGGGACCCTTTCTCTTCAGATTTCAAGATCAACAACAAATTTGACTTCTCACCGCCACGACTCCAAAATCAACTATGGAACAACTCCGTGAGGAAATGGATGAGATGAGGGAACAAATGGGTCATCTTATGTTGGAGATGCAAGACTTGGTCCATAATCAGGATGCACTAAAAGAAGAGAATAGTCAGTTGAAGACTCAGTTAAGCTTGGTTATGGAAATTCTAAAAACAGTACTAAGAAAGGAAGGGGATGTTGTTCCTACTGCTGCAACAGAAGTTGTTGATCCCTTCTCTTCAGTAGGATCCCTTCCCACTCATGGAGTACCTCAGGAATTTCCTCCTCAACTCCATGTGCCATTACCTTCATGCCAATCTGTTCTTCAAGGAGGCCGAATGTGTGGGAAAAAGCCTAAGAAACCTCAGAGAATTCTCAATCCTATCCCGATGCCTTACGCTCAGTTACTTCCCCGTTTGCTGGAGCTTCAGTTGGTTGAGCTACGAGAATTGGCTACGCCTGAAAAGCTTCCCCCCACCTTTGATGCCAATGCTCGATGTGAGTTCCATTCTGGGGCACCTGGTCATGATATTGAGAATTGTAGGGCGCTGAAGCAGCAAATTCAAGATCTCATTGATTCAAAAGTGATTTTGTTCACCCCCGAGGGTATGTTTGTTCAAGGAAATGGGGTTCCAACTGCGGTAGAAGAAAAGGTTGATTCATACTTCTATGTCAGATCTACTTCAAATCAGAAGCATAATGCACCATCTTGGGTTCCAGGTTTCCCACCTCATCAGTCTCCATTTGTTTCACAGCCAGATCAAAAGAGGAAGACACCCGAACAGAATCATCAACAAGGTCATCCGAATGAATACCCACCTAGAAGTAATTTGGGGCGAAGAAATGCTCCTCTGGACCAGATTCCTGTGACATACACTAAACTTCTGCCATATCTAGTGCAAAGCTCATTGGTGGTCCCCAAATCTCTGAAACCTCCACCGCGCCCGTTTCCACCTGGGCATGACCCTAATGTGCAATGTGGGTACCATGCTGGATCAACAGGGCACTCAACCGAGGACTGCAACGCTTTCAAAGCCAAGGTGCAACAATTGATCGACGAGAGACATATAACCCTTCAAGGAGGAAACATGTGGGTGAACGGAATGCCCGTGCCCAAGTGAATGTCCGTATTCCATGGAGTGTCACAAAAAAGAAATAAGCCCAGAAGGAGTCAAGTCTCCTCAACTATGGCAATCATCATTTCCTTTCGGTGTTCTCATTTCAAGTATTTCCTGTTTTGTAGAAAGCTGCTTCCTTGAACTCGTTGGTATAATAATAATAAAAACACCACAAATTCTCGAGCAACTTTGTCAGAATCTCTTTCAAGTAGTAATCAAGAATGTTTTGTAGAAGCATCTCTCATTCTCAAGGTTCTTATGCTCAGTTGTATCCGTGGAGGTTGGGGTTTCAGTTGGTGTTTGAGTTCACTTTGCAACAAAGAGCTTCCCTAAGTTTGGTGACTACGCAAGGTTCCTCCATGTTTGATGGCAAATACTTCTTCAATGAATATGCTTGGGGCTCCCGCACGAGGGATAAGCAAGACGCACTCTTATCTTGAGCATAGCATCATTCGCATTGCTCGAATCCCTAAAAGCATTACAAATTCTTGGGTGACTTCGTCAGAATCTTCTTCCGTGTGGTAATCAAGAGTATTCTACACAATGCTCCTCATTCTCAAGGTCTTCTTCACCACAAGTTCTCAGTTTGATGACCATGCAAGGTTCCTCCACTTTCGATAATGAATACTTCTACAACATCTATGCTTGGGGCTCCCGCACGAGGGATAAGCAAGACGTACTCTTATCTTGAGCATTGCATCACTCGCATTGCTCGAATCCCTAAAGCTAGGCAAAAGTTTGCAACTCATGGGTGATTTCATTGGAGTTCTCTTTTGGAGTAATCTGAAGTGTTTGGAAAGAACTGCAGAAAGTATTCAAGATCAATAAGTCCAGACGGAGTCAAGTCTCCTCAACAATGGCATTCATTTAGTTTCTTTATTGCATTCTCATTTGTAACATTTCATTGTTTGTTTAAGCATTGCTAGCATGTAAAAACTTGTTAATTTTTGAATGAAAATAAAATACATTGTTTATGTTTGTCTTGAAGAAATCCATTCGTTTTCACTCTTAAAATGTTTTTGGCATTACGATACCAACTTTACTAATCGCTTGCTTAGGCAAAGAGCGGAGGGAGAATGATGAAAAATAAAAATGCAAAATCTCTAATTGTGTGCTTTTGAATAAAACCCTACTGAGGATGTACAGGCATTATTTCAAATCCCCAAACACCGGAGATATAAGGGAGATAGACCCTCGATAACCCCTTTGAGCCTTGAAGTAGGAGTTTCTTTTCTAACCATAAAACCCCCTTATTTTAACCTTGGGGCAGGGTAGTGTTCATTTAACTTGATCGAGTGTTCAAAACCCACCAAAAGGGTATGCATCCAAGGATACAACAATGGTTATCCTTCAAAAGGTTGAGGAATTGCAAAACCGCAATGATTATCCTTATTCCATCAAGAGATCAAGAGATGACGATACCACAATGGTAATCCTTCATCAAATCAAAGGAGTGAAGCAGTCGCAATCACCTTCAACGAATCAAAGACTATGCGAGGTCACACGACTTGTTCAAAAAGAGAAAAAAAAATGGCGAAAAATAATGAAAATAAAAGATGAAAATAAAATGGCAAAAGAAAAAAGATGATGAAATTGCCAAGCAAGAACAAAGTCGTGTGACAATGAATCAGAAGAATAAAAGGTGAGCGACCGCCATGTCCAAAGAACCTCATTGATTCCTCAACCATTTCAAATTCCTTGTGAGGGATGAACACTCATGTCGAGTTAATTGAACATAGGACTGGAGAACATCACGAAGAGGGGTGGGTACAAATAATTTTGAGCCTAAAAATCCTTTGTTTCTAAAACCGCGAACCCGGCCAAATTACAACCCTTAAAAGTCCTAATTGAAGTAGGGTTTATTTCGAAGACGCACTCCGATGAGATAGCGTTTAACTGACTCCCAATGAAGCGAGACTCATATCCATGTTGGTATCGTATGCTTGCTTTATCTTCCATATGCAAAAAATCGAGGTTGTGTCAACTAGTGATCCATTCACAAGAGGTCGCAACCTCATCTCAATAAAAAGTTTCTTTAAACTTCAAGACTAACATAGGCTTTGCATTAGAATCATCATTCTTAGAATTAACATTCTTTCGCATGCAAAATATGTGCTTAACATCAAGGAAATTTTCAAGGATGAGAATCAGCGAGCAACTTGATCATATCGAAGTACAAGAGACTTGAGAACTCCGAGGAATAAAGGCTAATCACCTCAAATGTTGATCATCAAGGGGCAAGTTATCCAAAGAACTCCGTTGGGCATGAACAGTTAATGCTTTCCTTGATTACCTTGAATGGAAGAGTTTGAAGACTCCGTTGAGCGTGGTAAAGTTGTTCCCATGTTTGTTTAACTTCAAAACAATGAAGGCTTGAGGATTCTAGTAAGATGTACCTAATCAGGGGCGATTAAGTCGAGGTTTGACCTCTCAAATTCAGCATATCTGGGGCAATCATGTCGATAAATCTCTTCAAGCTTTGATCAATCTGGGGCAATCATGTCGAGGAATCTCTCTTGAGCTCAACCAATCTGGGGAAGTTACGTCGAGATTCGACGATTCTCTCCAAGGATCCACTGGGGCAATTTCCTTCATGGGTCATGAAACTTGGGGCACGATCTTCTGAGTTTTATTGTCCTCTCCCTAATCATAGGAGTTTATTTCTCCTAGAATCTTGGTCTCTCCCCAAGCATGGAGTTTATTTCTCCCGAGAGTTTGTTCCATTCCTCAAGCATAGGAGTTCATTTCTCCTAGGAGTTGTCCTACTTCCCTAATCAAGGCTCCTTATCTGGATTTCTCATCCCCAACATGGTGAATCAAGGGAATCTCCTTAAGCTGAAAATCCTCCAAGCAGTGGCACATGGTGAGAAGTCAGAAATCATTCTTCAAGTCAAAGAAAAGTGTATCTTACAAATCAAAGTCCAATATCTATTGGCACCTCCACATGGTCCTTAACACTAAGGGGATTCTCCCTGGTGTTTACCTCACTAATGCCTTTATTTGGCACTCTGCATATAGTATTCACTGCATATAACATTGCATCCTCAAAAGCGTAGCATATCCGTCAAAATGGATCATTACGCCACAGAAAAATTCAAACATGCATACAAAGCATAAGCCAGATAATACAAATCATCACTCAATCAAGACGACGATACTTCCCCACAAAAAAAGATGTCCTTACAAATTCCGAATGATATCTGCTACTACATTTCAAATCTCTTCCAACCACGGTGCCGATGCGAGGTATCTTCAATCTCTGATGAGTGTCTGACACAATGTCTTCTTTTGTCCCTCGATGTCGAGTCGATGTTGAGTCATAGATCGTCACGAGATCTTATTCCTTTCCAAAGTGTGGAAAATCGCACGAGATTTTCTTTCGATGTTGAGTCATAAGGTCGCCACGAGATCTTATTCCCTTTTCTTCTGTTGACGAGTTGATCGCCACGAGATCTTCTTTCGATGTTGAGTCATAAGATCGCCACGAGATCTTATTCCCTTTTCTTCTGTTGACGAGTTGATCGCCACGAGATCTTCTTTCGATGTTGAGTCATAAGATCGCCACGAGATCTTATTCCCTTTTCTTCTGTTGACGAGTTGATCGCCACGAGATCTTCTTTCGATGTTGAGTCATAAGATCGCCACGAGATCTTATTCCCTTTTCTTCTGTTGACGAGTTGATCGCCACGAGATCTTCTTTCGATGTTGAGTCATAAGATCGCCACGAGATCTTATTCCCTTTTCTTCTGTTGATGAGTTGATCGCCACGAGATCTTCTTTCGATGTTGATTCATAAGATCGCCACGAGATCTTATTCCCTTTTCTTCTGTTGACGAGTTGATCGCCACGAGATCTTCTTTCGATGTTGAGTCATAGATCGCCACGAGATCTTATTCCTTTCAGTCCTGACGTTGAGTCGTAAATCGCACGAGGTCTTTTTCTTTCGATCATTGTTTCATACAACCATTCTCTTTGAAAACCCCGTGTCGGCACCGCTACCACGTTATAAGCTATCTCCATTCAAACCCATTACCCACTGTAAATTCTTCCACCAGGAAAAACAAAAGTCTCTTTCCCCAGCAGATATCAAAACAAAAAGAAAATAAGGATAACACTTACACCATCTTCTCACTTGGAAAAATTTTTGGTACTTTGATATTTAATCCTCTTCTACCCCGAATGTTCGAAAGGCTAGCGCCAATCTCACCTTCGGGTCTAAGACGATTAAATAGGGGCAGCTGTCATATCCCAAATTTGTCCCACCCCTCAACTTTCACCTGGCTTAAGCTTTGCATTCATGTACATCTCTCCATTAGGTCATTTAACATAGCATGCATCATTAATCAATAAAATTGGCAAGGGATCGAGGTCGTAGATAGAGCTGAGGTTTCACATGGCTCGAAGTTCATACTTCATGCAGGCTTGTTTCTATTGAGGTTTTCAACTAATAAGTGGAGTAAGGTTCGTTTCATTGTGCTTGTGTCAACTGGTGGATTTTCAGGGTTGTTCCTATGATCATCTTATTGTTAGGCAAAGTTAAGGTCATTGAAGCACAAACTCTCTCTAGGCTAGAATCTATAATGACAAAGCAGTTTGAGGAAACGCAAAATGCAACGCTAGCTCCCTTTGAAGAACCTCAAGAATCCCATAATTTTAACTTCGAAACATCAATGGAGGATTTCGACGAGACGCTAACTCACTCTAGATTAGAAGCCATGATGGAGCACTTTGTAGAGACACAAACCGTCCAAAACCAAGAGTTTATCAAACAAAGTCTTCAAAACAATGAAACCCTTAGGCAACTGACCACTATGGTTGAGTCCCTCGCGACTCACAACATGGCATTAGAAACTCAAATCTCCCAACTTGAACAAAAGTCGCTAGGACACTTACTTGAGGAGTATATGGAAACAACCATTAGTGAAGAACAAATTGAAATTCCTGAGGAGAGTGATAATGAGATTGAGGAGAGTGATTATGAGATTGAGAAGAGTGATGATATGGTTGAGAAGAGTTCTAGTGAGAAAAGAGTGGAGATTGACAAAAATCCACCAACACAAACTGAAAGGGAGGTTGTAGAAGAGGTAGAGAGGGAAACACCTATTGTTATTCCTCTTCCCTATACCCCACCGATTTCTTTCCCGCAAAGTTTTGTGGAAGCTAAGGTAGACTCCAAATCCATAATGTATGTGAAGATATTGGAAAATATCCACACTAATGCACCCTTATTTGAAGTCTTGCATAAAAAGAGAAATTTAGACGACCACGAAACTAAGGATATCATTAGTGATAAGAGGGTAAGGTTAACCTTTGAGGTGGTGGATAATATCACTAAGCCCGAACTTGAAAAGCTAATACTTAGGATCGATCCAGAACCGCCACCACGATTTCAAATGAATGAACCACCCCATAGAAGAAAGAAAAGAAAAGGTGAGGGATATGTGAGATGGCTTGATAAGTGGCCATGGAAAACGAGGTTTTCTAAAAGTTCAACCGAGGAGTCATTCTCAAGAGAACCACCTTGAGTGATTGCACTCTTAAGCCGTCGAGCTATCGACGTTAAACAAAGCGCTGCGTGGGAGGCAACCCACGAGTTTTCAGTTTAATGTTTTCCTTTTATCGTTTGAACTTGCAGATAATAAAGTATGGATCACTTGTCACGTCTCAACCATATCTAGGCGAAAAATCTATAGACGATCGTCTCAAAGATGAAAGGGTCTCCACGCACATTCCTACGAGTGTTGCTGCTGGTGGTGACACTGATGATGAGCATGATAAGAGAAGGTATTTCCTCCGGACGCGGAGTGGATTTGGTCGTGATAGCCCGCCGGTAGCATCCATATAGGTTCTGTCTTTTCTTCTCCACCTTGGATCGAAACATTGAGGACAATGTTTGGTTTAAGTGTGGGGGAGAAGCTTTACCGCTTTCATTTGTTGCTTTATTGTTTTCTAGTTATGTTGTCAAGTCTTTATATATGATTTTCTGTTGTTATCAAATTTCCCCAAAAATTTGAAAATTTAACCTCCAACAAAAATTTGAATTTTGACGCATGGCATACACACTCTGAGAGTATAGAGGATGTCACACTTTAGGCATTGTTAGAAAGACTTGGAGATGTTTCAACAACATCGATACCGTCCTGACACCCTAAACCCCCTCATTATGTGATATCAATTTGGATGCCCATTATGTCGAGACCTTAGGCTCAAGTTTTCAAAGTAGCTCTTAAGTAGTTTATATTAGCAGTCGGCACCATCTTAAGCACAAACTACGTAGGGAGTCGATGAATATAAGTGAATGATCCTGTTTTTAATAGATAAATGATTTGATTAAAAAAAAATAACCCTCTAAGTTAGGTGACCCTCACCCGGTCATTTAGCCCAACGGTTGTTACGCCTATAAGGATTTAATAATTAGCACCCACTGTTGGTTGGCCTAGAGGTCACTGGTACTGGGCTTGGTAGGGTGGACTAAGGTCCGATCCCCCGCAACCGCAGTTGGGAAAGATGGGGCTTCACCATTTAAAAAAAACCAGAACCCCGTGCTAAAGAAAATAAAAGGATCATAGTCGCTAACCGATTTCCCTACTATGTGCGTGTACAGATAACGGGCTTAATGTGATTGCGCTTGAATGAAAAGAGTGAAAGGAAAAACGAGAGATATAGGTTAAGTTATAATGGCATAATTCGAATTGGTTTGTATAAGGAGGGAGTTTTTGAACATTGTGTCGTTACGATATCCTTAGTGTTGATATCTATTACCTATCGATGTAACATTTGCCTAACACAAATATGATTAGGAGTCGTGTCATGCCCTTGTTTCGAATCGAGCTTAATTATTTCTTTTACCGTGTGGTTGATTGCTTGAGGACAAGCAATGGTTTAAGTGTGGGGATATTTGATAACACGAAAATGTATCGTTTATTTGGCTCAATTTATATCAATTATTTCCTTATTTTATCTTAATTATGTTGTTTTATGTTGGTTTTAGGCTGGTATTTCTATTGTTTCAGGTTTTACGCTCATATTGAGACTATTTGTGAAAAGGAAAGAAATTGAGCTAAAAATCACTACTATTTGTGCCTAAAAGATGGAAAAGAGGTACTGTAGTGAAGTGGAGGTGCAAATGGAATGAATCAAATGTGAAGGGTGAAAATACGATGGATCAAGTGTGGAAGCCCAGCCCACGAAGGAGCTGAAGCTCCCACTATGAAGAAGCTGAGACGCCCGTCTAAGGGCCCAATTGCATGGAGACGCCCGTCTCCAAAGTTCTAGGGCCACGTCATCAAAGGAGACGTCCGTCTCCCAAGCTCACCCACGTTCATAGGCCACATCACATGAAGGAGACGTCCGTCTCCAATAATCCAGCCACTTTGAGACCCACGTCTCAAGACTCGTTCAAAGATAGTTAAATTTGAAGGCCCACGTCTCCGTTTTATACTCCACCAACCAAGTCTTCCTATATTTTCTCAACTTCCCACTCCACTATCTCCACTACTTCTCACGTGATGCTGAATGTAACTTCCATTTCCATTCACTATATAAAGGGTCTTAGCATTCATTTGAAGGCATCCAAGTTTTAGGCGCGGAAGCGCTGTTCATAGTTTTAGGCATATATTATCACTTTGTAAAAGTGGTAGTTTCTCACATTGAGGAACTACCACACCATTAGTTTTAGGCCTACAATTTATGTACTCTTGGATCACAATCTTGCCGACATTATTTCAAAGCTTTATTCAAGTTTCAAGATTTGCTTTGTTCGTAATTTTATTCAAGTTTGTTTCGTCTGCTTTACTTCCAGGTTTATTTATTTGCAATTATTTTAGTTTCATGTTCTTATAATATTGTTTTATCATTATAATTATAATATGGTTAGTAATTATAATTTCATGTTTAGTAATTATAATTCCATGTTTAATAATTATAATTTCATGTTTGTTTCTTTAAGTATGTCTGGCTAATTTATTTAGATGTCGGTATGTAAAGTAATTTAACCGTAGGGATCCGAAATAAATTGGCTTAATTATATTTTATTAACTATCACTTGTTTTTGGTTTGTATGTCTAATTTAATTAGTAAGTCTTAAAACCAATAGAGCGAAAGTTTGAGGGGTTAGGACGGTCAAAGGTTAAAATCAATAGAGCGAAAGTTTGAGAATCTTTAACTGGATAGTAGACATAGGACATTAGTTTTAAGGATGGCGAAAGCGTATTAAAACTAATTAGAACTTATTTATTTCCAAAAAGTGTTTTTACACCCGCGCGGGATGGCGAAAGCGTACGTTAGGGATATTAGCATGCTCCGAGTCAACAGAGCGAAAGTTTGAGATTAGGAGATTTAAATAGATAACGACTTCATAAGACAAGCATTTTATTAACTATGTTGTTTTCAAAAAGCGTTTCTAAATCTGGTGGGATGGCGAAAGCGTACATTAAGAGTTAGGATCGTAGTCTGAATCAATAGAGCGAGAGTTTGAGAGGAGGACTTTTAGATAACATAGTTAGTAAAGATCTTTGATTTAATTAGAATTTGGCCAATGGAACTTCAGATCACCTAAGTTAGATGAAATACATACCGATATCCGTTTGTTATCATATTTTACCTAGATTTTAGATTTTAGTTTCCCCATTTATAAAAAAACCAAATATCATTAGCCTTAGCTTTACACAGTAACTTTAGATAACGGTAGGTCGATTTATAGTCCCTGTGGATTCGATATCTTTTAAAACTACACGACACGACTGTGCACTTGCAGTTATCCCGACTAATAGACACGTAAAGTCGCGATCAGTATTGGGTCACTTTCAATTGTTAAAGACATTCGGCAAAATTTCAACTCTTAGTCAAAGTCAATCATGGACGGTCAACCTTGTTACTGAAGTTCATAATGAATCATCTTGGGCTTCTGTTTTATGATGTTTGTTCAAGTTGCAAATTGAAAGAAATATAAAGTTAAAGCCTGTCACATGTTGCCTCAAAATCAATACTGGGTTCGTCTCAATACAAGGTCATCAAATGAAAAGGAAGAGAATAATAGTTACATTCATTTGAAAAGAAAAGAACTTCATTCATCCATTACCATGTCCACAATAACTCATTACAAAAAACTCTTTGAACATTACAAAACTCTTCCTAAATAAAGAGAACCGGTTCTGATTCCTAATCTCCTAGTCCAACGTTACTTCCAATGCCGCACCGGCTGCACTTGATCCGAATCCCCCATCTTGACATAAACCGCAAATCTGCAGCAAACCAAAAAAAAAGAGAGAATAAGAACTAAAAGAAAAAATCCAAACTTGCTGCATACAGAAAAACATAATCATGTACAATTGCCATGTTCATTCAAGCCTAAAGCCAATTTCACCATAAATTCAATTCAACTTCTAGCTATACATACACTAAACCAAAACCCTACATTCATCCATCCAAGACCGGCCAAAGGAAAATCAAAAAAAGAAGTGCAACTAACACCATACAGCTCTACATATTCCCATTTAATACAACACAATTCACAAACCAGTCAAATAAACAAAACATTCCCCTAACCATTTTTCTAACAGCATTTAACTTTACAAATCCTGACTAGCTTAACATCCATAACATCACAAACATACCTAACACCCTGCATCAGTTCAAAATCAGCAAACACATATACTAAACCCTTTCTTCACATCCACTCATCAATTCATAAATCATCCCTACTGTCCATATCATTCAACACACTTCAAACCCAAGGTGAATTCACTAAACCATTCATACACATTAAGGTTCCGAAACAACGTTCGTATCATGACGGTATTCAATCCGTAAAACATCAGATTCACGTTCAAGTTTTTCTACCTAACTGTCACCAACAGTCCAATTAAACACTAACTTCTTCATACCTTTCCTCTCAACTCAGAACTAGCCTTCATCCAATGTAAGTGCACTATCAGTTCCACTAATTGTTACAAAGAATCAAGCTCATACCATCTAGCCAAGCTACATACACGCAGCCCTGCATTCAAAAAAGAATAACAGAATTACTATGCGAGTTCCACATATCCAATTTACAGCAAGCTATCAGCAAAAGTAGAAGAAAGAAATTGTCATCAGTTCAAACATAAACAAAATTTCCGCAATGTACAAAACAGCTCCAGATATCTAATCATGCCCACACCTCTTGTGGAGTCCTGCATCTGTTCAAAACGATACTGGTTCAGCTCTATATCAAAAGAAAAGATCAAGTCTGTACTGCAGTTCAAAAATCAGAATATCCCACATCAAAAAGAAACAGGGTTCTAACCAACCATAACTACCTTCATAACTAACACATAACAGAAATTCAAACCTCTACTAACCACCTTGTAACCAACTTCAAACTAACTTTCCTAACAGTTTGTTACAAACTCAACCAATTCACTAACTGAATCAATAACTAACAAATAACAGAAAAAACCAACTCAATCTTCACCCTCCATCTCCCAACCGATTCTCTCTAATCCAAAGGCCCTCAATCATCCTCACTCTCTAACTGAATCTCAGAACCTCCATCTCTATATAACTGGTCCACCACCTTCAATCACAAGTGACACGCCATATTTTCTTTACACCTCACTTTCATCTCCAATCTTCACAATCTCAGAACTCATCATCTTCATCCTCTCTCAACCAAACTCTGTTTCCCTTCTCTCCACAATTCACTTCTTCAATCACTCTCTTCCTTCACTTCCATTCATCACATACCATTCCTCACTACTTCTGAACATTCATCATCATCTCTGAACCGTCTTCATCACAACCACCACTTTCTCCCTCGATTCTCCAATCCTCATCCTCACAACACATCAATCTCTCATCTCAATAAGCTTCAATTCAAACAACAACGCTCACACTCAATTCCAAAGAAAACAGAATAGAAGAAGTAGAAGAAGAAATAACCGAGGAATCAGAAGAACGAAGAAGGAAATTCTACCCGAATCAGCATCGTATCTTTCGTTCTCGCGCGCGTCAACTTCGATTGAAACCTTCCATTTCTTGAGGACTTCGATTTCTATCTTGCGTCAGCTCTGACCGGAAGCTCCTCTAGAATTCTCTAATCTTTCTCCCTCTTCGATTCCAGGTTCAATCTCGATTTGGTTTTGATTTTGAATTATCATAGAGTATTGTGGGTTAGAGTGGGGGACGAACGAGGTGAGGGGAGAGGTGATGGCGGCTGGACTGTACCGTGTGATCGATCGGAGAGGAAGAGTTCTCCGTCGCACCGTCGCACCATCGCCGATCTCGTATGAAGAGAAGGAGTCTGAGAGCGAAGAAGATAAGAGAGGACGATGTTCCGTTTTGGTTCACGGTGGCGCGATGGAGAGAGCTCGTCGGAGTGTTCAACATTCGGCCGCCGCGAGAGAAGGAGACTTCAATTTGATTCCAAAGGTCACTCACAAAAAACCCTAAATTCCTAATTTCATTTAACTTTCTTTTTATTTATTTTAATCTGTTTGTTTTATTATTTTTGAAATGAATAAATCTGTATGATAGAAAATATGAATAATAATCTGAACATGGATCAAAATGAAAACTACACCTGGGCCACGAATTACTCTTCACATCCCCACCGGGCCCATCATTCTTTTTCTGAAAAATTGTACAATAATCACCTTTGGGCCATTTCTCCTGGGCCCTACGCCCAGTTTCTAACTGCACCATCAACTTCACTTTGCACCCCCTGTTTACTTTTGTTTTCAATTAAATTTTTAAGTTCTATTAGATTTTTTACCATTTTCTTTTAGGTAACAAAAATGCTAATTTTCTTCCTTTTAACTTTAGACCTTAGTGCTAATTTTTACATATAAAAACGATCACAAAAATAATAGTAATTAGGCTATATTCTTTTAGTCCTTTTGTTTGAATTAGAATTCAATCCTCTTTCATAAAAACCATAAATAATAATAGTACTTTCAATTCACTTTCGTGCTATATTTTAACTCATGCCTTTATGCTATTTTCAATATTCTACTTTGTGACTTTACTTTCATGTTCCTTTATTCCTAACCTTTAGGTAGAAACCATGATAATATTAGGTAGAAATTCCCATTCATATTAGGCTAGTTCTCTTAGGCTAGTTTCTTTTTCTTTTACAACATAAAACATCTAAAAATACTTGAATAAAATCCCATAAAAAATACCAAGAAAACTCATAAAAAATGACTAATAAATACTCTGACTAATAAAAAGGGAATGATAGCTTGTAACTTCCCTTGCTTAAGGGATGTTCGAGTGCTTGGAGCTCCCTTGCTTAAGGGTTCCATTCAGGCGTAAGTTCCCAACCTTTAAAAAACACAAACCAAAGAGTAACTCGAGTTTCCCTTGCTTAAGGGATTTCCTCGAAACACTCAAACTCTCTCTCCCTTCTCTTGCTTTCTTAAGGGCACCGTTATTTCCGCTCCATTGCATCCTAGGCTGTCCCCTTGTGCAAGAGCGCGAATGTTAACGCCGCCCAACTAAAAAACACAAAAACAAACAAAACTATGGAGCCGAACTACGGTCGCTCTGATTCCTTGTAAGGGATACGTAGGCATCAAGTCGCGGGGCTTGAACGAGCACATTTGTAAATACTTCCTTCTTTTCCCCGTATTTCTTTTGCATTCATTCGTATGTAGACATAGACATAGTACACACCCTTTAGATAGAAACAAACATAGGTGGATACCATCGAGTACGATGGGCGCGAGGGGTGCTAATACCTTCCCCTTGCGTAACCGACTCCCGTTCCTAGATTCTCTGGTCGCAAGACCCTGTTCCTTCCTTTGTTAGGTTTTCTGATATTCCTTTCCCTTATGGGATAAATATATTGGTGGCGACTCTGTTCATTTTTCGCGAGCGTGCGACAATGATCTAAACACTTTAGACATTACCACTCTCTTTGGTAAACTAGAGGAACATGAACATGCATGAGAAAAGGGCAAAGAAAGAGAAGAACATGGAGAAAGAGGTAGAGAAGAAGTCAATAGCTCTAAAGGCTTCAAGCTCCAAGACCTCAAGACAAGAGCGAGATGATAGTGATACAAGTGATGACGAAGACTCCGATGATGAGGAAATGGGACTGGTTGTGCGAAGATACAACAAATATCTAAAGAAAAATGGAGCAAAACATTCTGACAAAGGCTTGATCAACTATAGAAAGCAATCAAACAAGTTCAAACAAGATGACAACAACAAAGGAAAAATCAAAGGTCCTTGCTTTAATTGTGGCAAAGCCGGTGACTACAAACCGGATTGTCCATACCTTAAGAAGGAAAAAGAGAAGAACCAAAGCAAAGGTCATAACAAATCTAAAAGAGCCTACATAGCATGGGAAAGTGACTCATCTAGTGAAAGCTCATCAAGCGATGAAGAAGAATCAGCAAACTTATGCCTTATGGCTCATCAACACAAGAAAAAGAAAGCTGTAAGTCATCTTAAACCTGAACTCATAGACAAGGTATCTCATTCTCAACTAAAACTTGCTTTTGAAGAATTACATAGAGATGCAATTGAAGCTTTCAAACTTTTGGCCTCAAATAAGAAAATCTTTTCATATCTTGAATCAAAAGTTGAGAAAACCGAAAAGGATATGGAAGCTTTAAAACAATCTATGCTAGACATTCAAAAGGATAAAGTTGAAATAGATCCTACATCATGGTTTGGTTGTGAGACATGTCACATTTGGAAAAAAGAAGTAAGAGATCTAAAAGCCAAATTAGACAAGGCTCTACAACCAAAAGTGACCTTTGCGGTTGATCCAAATAAGTTCAAAAGATCGTATACTCCTTTATATAGTAAATACACTTTTGTACCAAAAGTATCAACTAGCAAAACAGCATATTCTAATCATATTACCTGTCATTATTGTTGCAAAAAGGGTCATACCATTGAAAAATGCAAATTTAGGAGGATTTTAGTTCCTAAAGGAGTATTTCAATGGTTGCCTAAGTGCAACAAATTATGTACTCACTACCAAGGACCCAATGAAAATTGGGGACCTCCCTCTCTAAATTAATTTTGCAGGAAAAGTGTCTTGACATTGCCGAAAGGTTGTGGTTCCTTGATAACGGATGTTCAAGACACATGACGGGAGACATATCTCTTTTTCGTTGAGTTTCACGCAAAGAAAAAGGGGTATGTCACCTATGGAGACAACAATCGGGGAGCCATACTTGGTAAAGGAAGTGTAGGTAACCCTTCTACCACAACTATAACTGATGTACTGCTAGTAGAAGGCCTTAAGCATAATCTTTTAAGTATAAGTCAATTGTGCGACAAAGATTTTAAAGTAATGTTTACAAATTCTGGCTGCACAATAGAACATACTAAGAAAAGAGACATTATTTTTAATGGCTTAAGAGTAAACAACATCTATATGCTAAACTTGGATGAGGTATCTAAGTCTAGTACCAAGTGTCTAATTGCTCTAGGCGAAGACTCATGGCTTTGGCATAAGCGTCTCGCCCACATAAATTTTGACTTACTTAATAAAGTTGTCACAAAAGATTTAGTAATCGGCTTACCTAAAATGAAGTTTTCAAAAGATCATCTATGTGATGCTTGTCAAAAGGGAAAACAAACAAAAATCTCTTTTAAATCAAAGAACGTGGTTTCAACATCACGCCCTCTTGAACTACTTCACATGGATCTCTTTGGCCCTTCAAGGACTAAAAGCATAGGTGGAAACATCTATGGTTTTGTCATTGTCGATGATTATTCTAGATTTTGTTGGACAATCTTTCTACCTAGTAAGGATCAAACTTTTCCAGCTTTCACACAATTTGCAAGATTATGTCAAAATAAAATGAACACCAAAATAGTTGCAATTCGAAGTGATCACGGTGGAGAGTTTGAAAACTATCTTTTTGAAAAATACTGTGATAAACATGGAATTGAGCATAACTTTTCAGCTCCTAGAACACCACAATAAAACGGGGTGGTTGAACGTAAAAATTGGGTTCTAGAGGAGTTGGCAAAAACAATGCTGAATGAGGGTAGTCTACCTAAGTATTTCTGGGCTGACGCGATTAGCACCGCATGTTATGTTTTGAATAGGATGATAATACGTCCTATACTGAACAAAACTCCATATGAATTACTAAAAGGTAGAAAACCAAACGTATCTCATCTCCATGTATTCGGTTTCAAGTGTTTTGTCTTGAACAATGGTAAGGATAATCTTGGTAAATTCGATGCTAAAGTTGACGAGGGCATCTTCCTTGGTTACTCACAATCTAGCAAAGCATATCGGGTATATAATAAAAGATTACTTATAGTAGAAGAGTCAGTACACGTGTCTTTTGATGAATCTTATACAAAATATGTCGAGAAAGGTCTTTCGTTTAATGGTGTAGGTCCATCCACTGAAGACATTGTCAAAGACAAGGAAGACGAGAATGAAAATATTGTAAAGAAATATGCTGAAAAAGAGAAAGATGAGTCTCATGATGAAAATGAAAAAGAGAGCATCTCAAACAATGAAGAACTTCCTAAGGCCTGGACAAATGTGAAAGATCAACCAATTGACAACATAATAGGAGACATCTCAAAGGGCGTTACAACACGCTCAAAGATAAGTAACTTCTGTCATCATTTTGCTTTTGTTTCACAAGTTGAGCCGAAAAACTCTAAGGATGCATTACTTGATGAACATTGGCTAATGGCCATGCAAGAAGAATTAAACCAATTTAAACGGAATGATGTTTGGGACTTAGTTCCTCATCCGGGAGATCTTCAAGTAATCGGCACTAGATGGGTTTTTCGTAACAAACTTGATGAAAACGGAGTTATTATTAGAAACAAAGCTAGATTAGTTGCCCAAGGTTACAATCAAGAGGAAGGTATTGATTATGAAGAGACATACGCTCCTGTAGCACGTCTCGAAGCTATTCGCCTCTTACTTGCCTATGCTTGTTCAAAAGACTTCAAATTATTCCAAATGGATGTTAAAAGTGTCTTTCTAAATGGCTACATAAATGAAGAAGTCTATGTTGCTCAGCCACCCGGCTTTGAGAATTACATGTATCCAACTCATGTTTATAAGCTGAAACGTGCTCTATACGGTCTTAAACAAGCCCCTCGGGCTTGGTACGATTGTTTGAGTAAATTTCTTCTTAGCCAAGGGTACTCTAGGGGTAAAGTTGACACTACTCTCTTTATTAATAGAAAAGATAAGGATGTACTCTTAGTCCAAGTTTATGTAGATGATATTATATTTCGGTCGAATAATGCAAAACTTGTCAAAGATTTTTCTAAGCTTATGCAGAGTGAATTTGAGATGAGTCTCATGGGTGAGCTAAATTTCTTCCTTGGTCTACAAATCAAGCAACTCAGTCATGGAACATTTGTAAGTCAAACTAAATACTGTACAGAGCTGCTCAAAAGATTTGGAATGAGTGAAGCAAAGGAGATTGACACACCTATGGCCACAAATACAAACCTAGATAAAGATGAGAAAGGTAAAGAGGTTGATGTGAAATTGTACCGAGGTATGATAGGTTCACTATTATATCTTACTGCCTCAAGACCAGATATTATGTTTAGTGTGTGTATGTGTGCAAGATATCAATCGTGTCCAAAAGAATCTCACTTAAAAGATGTCAAAAGAATTCTGCGATATATACGTGGAACTACTACATACGGTCTATGGTATCCCAAGGGAAACGAGTGCTATTTGGTAGGATTCTCTGACTCAGATTTTGCTGGCTGCAAATCAGATAGAAAGAGCACCAGTGGAACATGTCATCTATTCTCAAATTCATTGATAAGTTGGCATAGCAAGAAACAAGTATCGGTTGCATTATCTACTGCTGAGGCAGAATATGTAGCTGCCGGAAGCTGCTGTGCACAAATATTATGGCTCAAGCAACAACTTCTTGACTTTGGTATTAAGCTTGATCGTATCCCTATCATGTGCGACAACACAAGTGTCATAAACTTGAGTAAAAATCCTGTCTTACACTCTCGAACCAAGCATATTGAAATAAGGCATCACTTCCTAAGAGATCATGTCAAGAAAGGAGACGTTATATTTGAACATGTAGATAGCAAGAAGCAACTAGCTGACATCTTCACCAAACCTCTAGCAACTGAGCAATACTTCAACATTCGTAGGGAATTAGGGATACTCGATATCTCTAATTTGGGCTAATTACGTTTGTTTCTCTTAAGGTTATTCCTTTACTTTATATATATATATATATATATATATATATATTGATTATTCTCAAGCTAACATTTCTCTTAGTGTAAAGGTAGTTCATCATCCAGCCAGGCATCATTCCACATTGACTAAAAGCTTCCACTAAACGTGACACCTACATATTGAGAAGGCGGTAACATGGTTGTTGTTCACTTCCAAAAATATTATTGATGACTATAATATGCTATCAATTAACATGCTTATAGTGACTTCATACATATATCTCTCTTACTCATGTATGTGTTTCATCATTAATCATAGCACATCATATTCTCAACATACAACCAAGTAACTAGGCATAAACACATCATATATAAAGCATTTTCAAAATTTTTGGGATTTAGGTCGACCTAATATGTCTCTGAGTCGACCTAAACAAGTCATTTTTCATCAATGTTGTTAAAACGCCCAATTACGTCGACCTACCCTTCTTTTAGGTCGACCTAAACTGCAATTTTTTTAACAACTTTTCTGTTAGGTCGACCTACTACGACAAAAATTTCCAAAAGTGGGTCTGTTGGTCGACCCGACCCATACCCATTCATACATAATCATTTCTTTTACCTCTTTTTCTCATTTGCATATCACTTGTACGGCCAACCCTAATTCCTCAAGTGCAAACTCTGTCACAAATCATCTCTCTCACTCTCCTACTCAACAACCATGCCTCCAAAATCAAGAAAGGGAAAGGAAGTTGCTACTAGTTCATCTTCTCAGCCGGTAAGTGCTCTTGTTCATCCTGACTGTATGGAAAATTTTGAGAAGTGGCAAATGAAACGCAAAATTGTCCGGCAATATATCTATAATCCCTATGTTGTCAAACGTATGCATATCCCCGATGTCACTAATCTGATTGAGCACCAAAATATTCATCCCTCAGTGCAATGTGTACTCTGTACTGTGAAAATACTGTTAGGGCCTTCTATGCAGGTTTTACAAAAGGGGATGGTTGTAATTTCGGATTCAAAATGGGCTCTAGGTCGCATGTTGTTGACAAACGGGCTTGGATAAGCATCTTCGGTCTCAAAACTGTAGGCGATGAATTATGTATTAAAGACGGGGATGTACCGAACAACTATGACCATGTGGCCTACATGAAATCTATCCTTAAAGACCCTTCCGTCTTTGATAAACCAAATGAAGCAATAACAGCCGGTCACCTAAAGCGAGATCCCAGGCTTTTAAATTGGGTCATCTCAAGAATCATACGACCAAGAGCAGGAGGGTATTCAAGAATTGAGTGAAATGAGGTTATACTCATGTATTTGCTGCAAAACAGAACGCGTGTGCATTGGCCTCACTTTCTAGCTGCTAAGTCTCATGAGGTCCAGCAAAAAACTACCGCTCTGTGTTATGGATCAATAATTCAAACAATTGTCAATCATTTCGGTATGAGGTTTGATCATCTGCCCTACATTCGCATGCAACAATCTCAAGACTTCTCACAGACAACCTTGACCCTTATGGGATATCATTGGGAACCAAATAGGGGAACCTACTATCTCATCCAAAAAGGAACCGGGAAAGTCATTTACAATTATGATGATCCCACGGAGTTTAGACACATTGCAGGAAATGAAGAAGAAGGACTTGATCAAGACCATGCACATGATTATGATCACCCTATGGAAGATATTCAACAAGATACGGATGCAAATTGGAGATATGTTCCTCCTCAACAAGAAGATATCCCTTGGGGATATACAGCTCCGCCTCCGCCGGATCAAACCAACATCATATCCATGTTAGAGAATATGCAACTCCTACAACAACAGCACTTCGACACACAGCAGCTCCAATTCCAGTAAATGCAACAGCTTCAACAAGACCGATATGACGAACAACAGCGTCAATATCATTCACTATATGGCTTGGTTCAGGACCACAAAACGGACTTTGAGACATTTGCATCCAACTCAACTTTAAGACAGAATCAATTTGAGGAAACGGCGTTGAACCGTCATGCCAATTTAAGCCAAAGCTTCAATACCCTCAATCTTTCTGTGCTTGACCTGTTGGAACAAGTAGAAGAAGACCGTCCTCACACATTTCAAAGAGGAAGGGGAAGAAGAGGCAGGCGTTAGGATGCATTCTCTATCATACCATCATGTCATTGCATTTCATTTCTGTATTATCATGTTCAAACTGCTATATGTTATCGTACTGTTTATGTTTTGCCTTTCATCTCTTGGTTCATTTTGTATGTTAACATGCACCTTATATATGTTTTAGTTCTTATGCTATTTCTACCTATCTTTATACATTATAATATGCCTTGCTTGTGTTATATCTATTTTATCTAGCCCATCGCTTCTACTGTCCCGTTGTATTTCTTTTGATGTTGTCAAAGAGGGAGATAGGTGCTGAGAGTACGGGGGAGCTTGAGCTCAGTATGAAGAAGCTTCAGCTTACACATACAAGTCCGGGGGAGCCATAGCTACTTGTTGACAAAGTCTTTACAACCGGTTTGCCATCATCAAAAAGGGGGAGAATGTGAATACAAGATCACACTCACAAAGGTGTTTTTGATCCATGGCAAACTCCTCAAGCAAATAAGCAACAAGACACAAGCAGAAGAACTCAAAGAAAAGTAAGCATTAGTCACTCAAGACAGAGCAGGTCGACCTATCCTGTACCTAGGTCGACTCAATACTAGCAAAACAAGAAGTATTTAGAAAAGCAGCAGCTAGGTCGACCTACTGTCAACCCAGGTCGACCTAAAATGGAGAAAATTACATATACTTCTGCTAGGTCGACCTACACATCAACTAGGTCGACCTAAACTGAAGAAATGTCCCCAAAACGTATCTGAAGAGAATTCTGGTCGACCTACTTCCTTAACAGGTCGACCTAACTGGGAACAAATATTATTCAAAGCAAATACACCTCTGCTAGGTCGACCTAAGCACTACAAGAGGTCGACCTAATTGATCAAAAATGTCAAAATTTCTGGTTTTCTTTGCCCCAACTGATAAGCTCTCATTATATTGTCCAAAGTTCATTATTGCAAAAACAACACCAACAACTGAAAGATACACAAAGGCTTCTCATCTTCGATCATCGACACGACTCCAACACAATTACACACAATCATTCTTGCGTTGAGGGTTAGCATTCGAGATCGATAACGTCCATGGAACGGAATTGAAGATTCCTAGTGGGTGAAGATTTGTGGGGTTTTTGGTGAATAAAATCTGAGGGTTTTGTCCTCCAAGATAGGTGATTCTTGGGTGTTTTTATCAAGAGGTTTCATCAAGGATCCATCTGAGTGTGAAGATTGAAGAACAAGGGTTCAAGGCAATTCAAGACACTGCAGAAAAGGGATCAAGTGAAGCTCTTGGAACACCTTGATCTGGCTCAAGATTAAGGGGGAAGAAGATTCAAAGGATCGACAAATTTGGTTTATTGTTTATCGCTTTGCTTTCTTCTTTGTATAAACTGCTTTCAACATTAATGGAAGATTTCCCAATTTCAATTTGGAATTGGGGGCAGACGTAGTCGTAGCGAGGACGATCGACGAACTGCCTGAACAAATATCGTGTTCTTGTCGCTTTTATCTTTACAGTTTCGTTCTGTTCATATTTGGTCATAATTGCAAAATTGATTAACGATTCAAGTGTTAAAATTGTGAATTAAGATTCTGCATAAACATCACAATTCACCACATCTTGAATCATCATCAATTTGAACATTATCACCAAGTGTTTGCCTTTTTGCTTATTCCATTATTACTGCATTGCAAACCATAGTTTATCAATTTAGAAGTTAATCGATTTTCAGCTGTGAAACGTATTGATTCGATAACATATCACTTCATCGTTAATCTCAATTATCTTGTGGTTTTGTCACATATACGACCCTTGCAATAACGGTCCGGAATAGACGCAAGTCGATTCAGAACTGCTTTCGCTTTAGTTCGAAATAATTCCGAAAAACTCTGTGAGATCTATTCACCCCTCCTCTAGATCCTTAGGCCAGCGTCTAACACCCCCTAGGCGCCGCCATCTACCCCCAAACGCGCGCGACTCTATACCTTCCTCCCAAGCACGGCTTCATTCGAGAACGTCCTAAGAGCGGGGACCAACCGAACATGGGTCGAGCATTCGCAAAATCGAAGCTTCCTGCTCGGAAAGTCCGACTCGGGGGGCTCCTGTTCTGGACTGGGCCAAGATTCAGCCCAGTCTATTTCCGTCCCACCTAGTCTTGGAGGCCCAAATCATCCCTAAGCCCATAACGAGCAAGCAGTGCTCGGCTCCTCGGAGACCCAACGACACTAAAGCAAGGTATCCAGTGCTCGGCATAAGGTGCTCCCCGCGAGCATCCCACCCGACGAGCATGTCGTGGACCTAAGCATGCCAAGCACACTCCCAACGAGCGTCTCCTCCACCGAGGGCCCTTCTCCTTGTGGCCTTATGTCGAGGACCCTCTTCCTCGCAGGGTTTCTTCACATCCAACCCCCCGAATAATACGGAGTCCATGTAGTCCCTAAAAGACCGTGTCTCCCTTATACTTCGGAGTGGTTGACCAGGACGGAGAGCACTCACGCACCTCCGATATTTCCGCTTAGGAATTCTGGCAGTCTCCTAATTGGGCCTGGGTATCCAGTCCAATAGCGAGATCTTGGCCCAACGCTAGGGGATATAAATACCCTCTTTCACTAGAGGGTCAGGTATTCATTCACTTCTAATCTTTAGCTTGTACTTGCACTCTGATTGCTCGTGTTCTTACTTTGGCATCGGAGTACCTTGCAGGTACACCCCCTAGTTCACTGAAGATCCAGTTCCGTGCAGGCCTTGAAGATCCATCTGATCCGGTAAAATCACTTTTGGACCTCTTTTATTTAAGGAAATCAATTAATGTAATAGATAACATGTATATTTATGAATGTTAAGTTTAAAATAACAATATAGTAATCATCCTGCATAAGCTATTTTAAATGTAATATTTTATTAGTTTGAAATGATGCAGTTGTATAACAATGATAACTGTCTTCCTCGGTTTTTTACCGTACCTCTCGTGGAGAGATATACGAACTGACTCTTCTCTTATGCTTTTGTGTTTTTGAAAATCAGAGAGTCGCCACCGACTTTTATTTTATCCAATTAAGGAAAGATTTATAAAAGAAACAAAAAAAGACCTTTAAGAGATTTTGGGTAAGGGGGTTGGTTATACAAAGGAAAGGTGTTAGCACCCTTTGTATCCATGGTTATCCATGGGCTCTTAATTGCTTAGCTCACTTATTTTGAATCATTTTTCTTTCTTGCCTTGAAATGCTTGTATGTGGTTTCAAATACCTTTGTAAATTGATTTTGTAATGATCCTTGTGCGGATGTATACAAAGTATTTTATCTTTCGAAAGATGTTTTGAAAAAAAGAACGTTAACTTCGTAATGATCCTTGTTTGGATATATACTAAGTATTGTCTTTTTTGAAAGTTTTATTTTGAAAAACAATGGTATATGAGACATTTGCTTGTTTGATTTGAGCAAGCAATTAGGAGGTCTACCCTAAGTTATAAGGTCTTTTCCTATTTCCTTTAGAAAATTCTCCTTTCACCGGATGTAAACGAAAGTTCGATTTTGCATTTGAAACAGTAGAATTTGATTTTTGATTTTGAAAACAGTAAAAGAGGGATTACCCTATGAGGTGCAAGTGTGATTGTGTTTTGATTCAGATATTTTTTGTCTTTGAAGTTAGTGACCTAACGCTTCGGTTTTTATCTTTGACATACACGCAGTTTTATATGTACTGAAATTAAAATGCGAGAATGTAAAATGCGGAAAGTAAATCTACGCTATTACATCGATTGTGCGAGAAATGTAAACTACGCTATTTACATGAATTTGACAACCTATACACTTTATCTAGGAAAATAAGATAAGAGAAATATTTTTGGATTTTTTGTATGATTGATTTTAATTATAATTAATGCATGATTAATTTAATTAAAATGAGAAAAAGGTGGAAATAAAATTTAAACCTAAAAATTAAGTCTAAAATATGTTCAAAATGTTTGTCAATTAGTTTTAAAATAAAACTAATTTTTTTGGATTTTTTGGAGTTATTTTGAAAACTATTAAGTTAAATAATCATATAATTATGCAAATAATTACACAAATAATTAAAACTTAAAGAGAAAAATATTCTAAATATGTACAAAATTAGTCTAAAATATATAAACTAAATTTAATATAAAGAACAATTTTTTTCTGATTTTTTGATTGGTTGAAATAATTAAAAAGCAAATATATAAATATATACTAATTAATGAAGCAAAATATTTTAATTATTAAGAAAAATAAAATATTTTTATGTCAAAAATTAATAGATTATTTTACAAACCTAAAAATATTTTTATTATATTTTTTTGATTTTTAAAACTATTTTAAATTAATTTTGCAAAGAAAATAAAATAAAATAGAAAATATAAAACAAATGATTCTGTGTGGTGGATGATAGAGTCTATAGCATGGACTGGCAAGGCTAGAGCGTTGGATCTTGAGTTAATGAAATCTAATGGCTGAGATCATAGGGCTTATGATATGATAGTGGAAAGCAACGCATGTGATTGGTCTGAGTTTTAAAATACACGCGCGCGCAAACCAACCAACCAGAGCAAGCCACGTCTTCGTCTTCTACCTCCAGACTCCACTTTTAACAGCATTTTTTTTCAAAAGCGCTGTAATATGTGAGCTTCCATCCTGCAAAATAACGAATAGGGGTAAACGTGTATAGAAATTTTTCGCGACATGTCCATTCGATTTGCCATGATTCACTGAGTTCAAACATGCATCTGGTTTCTTCTAATTTCGCCTCTAACAAAAAACCACAAAATAGAATTTAAGAACCCTAAAATGGTATTTTCGTGGATATGTGACCAAACTTCAATTAAACTTCCAGAAATGATCAGAACACCAAACTAAACTCAAATATATGTCTACATCTTGTTAAACATGCATGTATGATGAGATTTTTGTAAGTTTTAGTTTGAGCAAACCGTGAGCTATAGTGCTCGATTCTTTGAGTTTCAAGGCTTGAAACTGACTTGAATAGATTCAGTGATGCTTAGGGATTGTATTTAAGTGTTTAGTTTGGATTAAAAACGACTTAAACTGAAAATTCGAATTTCAAGTTTCTTTGAAAATTTCAACTTGATTTATGAGTGGTACAAGCAAGAGTATAGCTCTGATTTCGTGTTCTCTTCATTGATGAAGTGTTCTACTTCATTTATAGGCAAAGAAGCACTTAGAAACTAAGCTAAGAAGCAATAAGTGCTTTGTTGAATTTTTGACTTTTTTAATAATATGTAGCTTTGAATTCAAGCAACCATGGCTCCTATTTTCTTCAACCTTCTGCTGTACCAGCTTCTTGTGGCAGAACTTTGAATGCTTCTTGATGACTGATGCTTAAGATCCAAGCTACATAACATTATCCTTCCATTTCTTTTTCAATTTAATCTTAAACGTAATAAAATTAAATCAAAAAGAAATAAAATGTTATGGGCCTTTGGTTGGTCATGGGAGGCCCTTAGCATTTTTTGAAACATGTTTGGATCATGGAAATTTGGTCTCTTTTGGAAAAGAAACATTTTTTATCAATGGTGATTTCATGCATTTTCCCAAAAAATGGCCAACTTTAACAAGGCATAAATCCCTCAATTTTTATCATATGAAGGAGTTCTTGTACTTTCTAGAAACCTCAAGATGTCCTCAACAAGCCACTTTGGAAAAAAAATTCATTTGGAGAAGTTATCTTGATGTTATGGCCTTTGACAAAAAACCACTTTTTGTTGACTTTGAAAATGACCTGTAATGTCTTGGTTCATATTTTCCAAATGGTGAATCTAATGACCATGGGACCAATTGCATTTGAAAGATAATTGAATTTCCTTCAAAATGAGATTTGGTTTGAATTTTTTGGATAAAGGATGAGAGAGTTATGACCAGTCAAAGTTCAGTTGACTTTTTAGGAGAAAACCCTAATTTTGAAACTTAGGGTTTTGTTGATTTTTGATCTTTCCTTGATGAATTATGATCAACCAATGATCAAATGATGAATATTTTGACAAAATATGGATGTTGACAAAAAAATTCATTTTTGACTGTCTGTTGACTTTTTGGTCAAACGGGTCGTCTGTTGACTGTTTGAGCTGCTGACTATGCGTCTGAGCAAATTGAAGTTTGAAAATTGGTATGGTGGTACTTTGAGATATATGGAGGTCCATGAAATCCATTTGAGGTCTCAAAAACTTGTTCTCCTGAAAAAAACAAGAAACCCTAGTTAGGGACTGTTCGTGTAGGAGAGAGTTAAGCGTACCTGATTTTTGTGCAGTGCTGAGTCTCTGCTAATCATGTGATATTCAGAAGACTTCTAGAACAAAAATCTTGGAATTTTTGAAATGCAAAAGATTGATTTGATAGATGGTACAAAACACGGAGAATTGCACTGTCAGCGGGTTTGACCGTCAACTGACTGTTCAGGTATTAATGTAGCAGTTAAAGTGAAACTTCAACAGTCAAAGTTAATTTTTTATTTTTGTTTTGTTTTGTTTTAATGGTGAAAATTTATTTACATGAGTTGTTAGAAAAACACAGATATAATAAATAAATAATATATACTGTATGCGAACGAAATTACCGATAATAACCCTGAAAAACATTTAATGCACAGAAAAATAAAAATTTAACTGGCAAAAAACACACAAAATATTATCTTAATAATTAAACAACAGTACGACATATAGTACGACATTTAATACTGACAGTACAAATATTACATAATATAATGAACAGTACGACGAGTGAACGGTACGTTATTAAAAAAAAATAAAAGATACGACAAACTTTAAGAATGACGATTAATAACCAATGCTACAAATAATAACATATAGATGATTGGGAGTGTAAACAACCCAGGTCCACATTTTTCAGGACTATGCAGACAGAAGAAGGACATGATTACCACCACGACGGTGATGACCATAAGAAAACACGTTTCCATCCGCTTCGCCATTTTTACCGGGGAAGAAGAGAGAATGAATATGAAGTAGAAATTTGAGATATGAGTTAGAATTTGATGTGAGATTTTATGGAAAAAATGAGAGGTATTTATAGAGTGAAAAGAAGGATAGAGACGTTGGGGAATGAAGTGATTCCGTACAAAAAAGGAAAATTTGAGTGGTAGTAGGATTTGAAAGAAAGTGTATAGTAGGGTTTGAAAAGAGAGATATATAGAATAAAGTTAGGATTTGATTTTGAAAGAAAGAGATTTGAAAAGAAAGGGAAAGATTTTTGAAAATAATAGAATATAGTACAAAAATTAGTGGGAAACAAAAGTTAATAATAATTTACTTGTTACCAGTACAGTCTGAATCCCCGGACTCTGCGCCTGCAAAAGATTTAATTCTGTACCAACTGCGTCGGTACTATTTATCTGCAAATAAATCTCAAATAAACAGCGTGTGTGAAATGATAAACAGTAATTGGCGTTTGTGTAAGAATAAATTCAACAGCGAGCCAAAATACCGTATAAGAAAAATTCTAAAAACCGAGTATTCATAAATCAGGATATTTTATGAAATAGAAATCCAAGATTATATGAAACTCCCAATTTTTAGACAGAAGTTTGTTGCCTCCTTTCTAAAAAAAGATGCAGGCAAATTTTGGGGTATAACAGTTGCCCCTATTCAATCTTCTTAAACCTGAAGATACTGTTTGGGATCTGAGGGTAGAAGATGATTGAATATTTAGATGCCCTGAAAATTTGCACTTACCTCTAGCGGAAGTGATGCTGGAAGTTGCATTTGAATGTTGTCTGAGAAATGTTGTTGGCAGATCGAAACATTACCTGAGATGGACTTTCAGATGTCATCTGGCAAATGTATTTGGTTTGTTCATCAGAATGAATCCATTGATTATATCTTGATGAAGCATTTGAAGACCTCTGCGTTGACCGTTTCGGAACCGTCCGAGGTTACCGCTTTAAGTCTTGGAGGCTGATCGTTACGGAACTGTCCAAAGTTTTTCCGCTTTAGATTTTGAAAGTTGATCTATGAGGAGTCGTCCGAGGTATCGACTTAGACCTGTGGGTAGATCATTCTGGAACCGTCTGAGGTATCAGCTTTAGATCTTTGATGGTAGATCATTAAGGAACCGTTCAAGCTATCGACTTAAATATGTGATGGTAGATCGTTTCTGGAACCGTCTGAGGTATCGACTTTAGATCTTTGATGGTAAATCATTAAGGAATCGTCCAAGGTATCGACTTAAATCTATGTCGGTATGTTTTTGAGTTGATAGGTGATTTGGAAAGAGAGATCTCTTCAGAATGAATCTTCTGCCTGATTATATCTGAGAGGACCGCTTGTCTGAATAGAATTCAGGGGAACACTGCGTGTGATTGAGAATATCTTTGCTGAAGACATCCGTCCACCTGAAAAAATCAAGTTAGTGATATGCAATGTTATGATGTATGTAATGTATGAGATTTTTGAACTAAAGGAGAAATATGCATGTTATGTATGCGCTTGTCATAAAACATTATATGCTGCGTATGAATATGTGTATGATGTATGATGTATGATGTATGATGTATGATGTATGATGTATTATGTATGATGTATGATGTATGATGTATGATGTCTTGAGCGTATCAAGCTTCTGGTTTGAAAAATAAATCCCTGCTAGCCATTTGGAAATGAAGGCATTATGATTGCTGAAGATCTTTGCCTTCTTGTGACCTTCTTTGAGAACCAGGGTGCTTTGTTGAAGGATCTTTGACTACCGCTCAGGGATGAAAGGTAATTTGAAAGTTCTGACTTTGATGCCCTTTAAAGTGGGAATGAGGAAGATGCATAATCCTCCGATGCACTATTTGACGAAGTCCTAGTGTGGAGACCAAATTTCTAGGGATAGCACTCTGGAACAGCCCTACTGCGGAATAAGATTTCTTGAATCACTTTGTTGGAGAGAAAAATCTCTTTGAGGAATTTGCTGAGAAATGCATCTCTGTTGGGGATTTTTCTTCTGATGCTGGTTTCAGGATGATGTCCAAATGATTGGAATATTACCTGAATGTTATTCCTGTTTTTCTTTGTAAACATCAATCATATTCAAATGCACATGTTCATTCAAAATTATCATTGAGACGTTTACGTATTCAAAACAGAAAAAGTCAAAATGTTGATTTTGAGCATGATCTGTATTGATTTTGAAAGAGAGCCATAATAGGTGGATTAGTATAAGGAGACAAAAATCCTAGTAGTAGGAGATTGTCATAAAGCTTTTAAAAATATATAAAGAGAATAGCTATGTGAAAATAATCCAGTCAAGTTTCAATTCTGCTATTGCCAATCTGTCTTCGAGCATCTCATCCCTCACTTGTTGGAAGAAAGTAATTGGATTAATCGGTGTCTTTGATGTGTTGAACCTTGAAGGTGAGTAGGTAAATAAACGGAACATAGTTGTACGCTTTATTCCCTAACTTTTGCCTAGGCTGCCTTTTCAGGTTTTCAGCCTACCGGGATAACATTATCATTTTTTTAGTCTCTAACTTTTGCCTGTATCGCTTTCAGGTTTTCAATCCACCGAGACGCTCATTTTTTTTGCCTAAGTCGCCCTTTCAGGTTTTCAACTTAGCGAGCTGTTCTTTAAGCGAAGTACTTTTTGACTATGTCCGCATTTACAGGGTGTGGGAAATCCTCGCCATCCATAGTGGTAAGTAACATGGCTCCGCCGAAGAATATTTTCTTGATTACAAATGGTCCCTCATATGTGGGAGTCCACTTGCCCCTGGGGTCACCTTGTGGTAAGATGATGCGTTTGATAACCAAACCACCGGTTTGGTATGCCTGACTTTTGACTTTCTTGTTGAAGGCTTTGATCATACGCTTTTGGTACAACTGGCCATGACAAATAGCTGCGAGCCTCTTCTCATCAATTAAGTTTATCTGGTCCAACCGAGTCTGAATCCAATTGTCTTCGTCTAGATCAGCTTCTTTCATAATCCTTAGGGAAGGAATTTGAATTTCAATTGGAAGAACTGCCTACTAAGGAGAATGGAGTTGCCCCTGTCGTAGTACGCGCTGATGTGCGATAACCATTAAGAGCAAAAGGTAACATCTCGTGCCAGTCTTTGTAGGTTACTTTCATCTTTTATATGATCCTCTTAATGTTTTTGTTGGCAGCTTCCACCGCGCCATTCATCTTTGGTCGATATGGAGAGGAATTATGATGTTTGATCTTGAATTGTGTGCAGAGTTCAGTAATCATTCTGTTGTTTAAATTTGTGCCATTGTCTGTGATGATCCTTTCAGGGATGCCATACCGACAAATGAGATTTTGCTTGATAAACCGGGCCACAACATTCTTGGTGACAGAAGCAAATGAAGCTGCTTCTACCCATTTTGTGAAGTAGTCAATATCGACTAGGATAAAACGATGTCCGTTGGAGGAAGTAGGCTTGATTTCTCCAATCATATCAATACCCCACATTGCAAAAGGCCAAGGAGCCGTCAGGACGTTTAACGGGACCGAAGGTACATGTTCTTTATCGGCATATATCTGGCATTTGTGACAAGTTCTGGAGTGATGATGGCAGTCTGTCTCCATGGTAGACCAATAATAACCTGCTCTTAAGATCTTTTTAGCCATTGTATGTCCATTTGAATGAGTACCAAAAGCACCATCATGTATGTCTTCCATAATCTGTTCTGCTTCCTTCTTGTTCACACAACGAAGCAAAGTCAAGTCATGGTTGCGTTTGTACAAGATTCCATTACTTAGAAAGAATTTAACAGCAAATCTTCTTAGAAACTTTCTATCGTTAATGGATGCCCCTTCAGGGTATTCCTGAGCTTCGAGATATCTTTTTACTTCATGGAACCATGGTTTTCTTCCATTCCTTCAGTGCTAATCTCATTTCAATAGGCTGGTTCATCCTGTCTGTAAATGGTGATCATCGGTGCCTCATTGTCCCACCTGACTTTGAACATGGATGACATGGTAGCTAAGGCATCTTCCAATTGATTCTCTCCGCGCGGGACGTGTTCAAAAGTGATCTCTTCAAAATAAGGAATCAAACTCAGCACATATTCTTTGTAAGGAATTAGATTTGGGTGCTTCGTGTCCCACTCCTCTTTGACTTGATAAATTACCAGGGCCGAGTCTCCGTAGACCTCCAGGAATTTGATTCTTAGATCGATTGCAGCTTTGAGACCCAGAATACATGCTTCATACTCGGCTATATTGTTAGTGCAGTTGAAGCATAATCTAGCAGTGAATGGTGTATAACCTCCTGCAGGGGAAATGATCACAACTCTGATGCCATTGCCAAGTGCATTAGAAGCTCCATCAGAAACCATAGTCCATCGAGATCTTGGCTCGGGTCCTTCTTCTGGTGCTGGTTGTTCATAGTCAGTGACTAGCATAATATCTTCATCTGGGAAGTCAAAGTTAAATGCTTGATAATATTCCACTGCTTGATGAGCCAGATAATCAGCTACCACACTTCCTATGATTGCTTTTTGTGAGGTGTACTGGATGTCATACTCTATTAAGATCATTTGCCATCTTGCTATTCTTCCAGAGAGAGCAGGTTTTTCGAACACATACTTGATAGGGTCCATTTTGGAGATCAGGAAAGTGGTGTGGTTTAGCATATACTATCTTAGTCGGCGAGCCGCTCATGCTAAGGCACAACAAGTTTTCTCGAGCAGTGAGTATCTTGTTTCATAATCAGTAAACCTTTTGCTAAGATAGTAGATTGCATGCTCCTTTCGGCCGGAATCGTCATGTTTCCCGAGTACACACCCCATTGAATCTTCTAACACAGTTAGGTACATTATCAGAAGTCTTCCTTCCACTGGTGGTAACAAGATTGGTGGTTTTTGGAGATACTCTTTGATCTTATCAAAGGCTAACTGGCATTTGTCAATCCATCTTTCCACTTGATCTTTCTTCAACAGTTTGAATATTGGCACACAAGTAGTAGTCATATGGGCAATAAATCTAGCTATGTAATTCAGACGTCCCAAGAATCCTCTGACTTGTTTCTCGGTACGGGGTATAGGCATTTCTTGAATGGCTTTGACCTTGGAAGGATCAACCTCAATACCTTTGTTGCTGACGATGAAACCTAAGAGTTTGCCGGATCTTACTCCAAAGGTACACTTGTTCGGATTCAGTCGCAACCTGTACTTCTTGAGTCTTTCAAACAGCTTGTGCAAATGACCTAGATGTTCTTCTTCAGTGTTGGACTTTGCAATCATATCATCGACATAAACCTCTATCTCCTGGTGAATCATATCATGGAACAGAGCTACCATTGCACGCTGATATGTTGCTCCTGCATTCTTTAAATCAAAGGGCATTACTTTGTAACAAAATGTTCCCCAGGGTGTTGTGAAGGTTGTTTTTTCCATGTCTTCGGGTGCCATCTTGATTTGATTGTACCCTGAGAATCCATCCATAAAATAGAATACCTTACATTGTGCAGTATTTTCAACTAGTACATCGATGTGAGGTAAAGGGAAATCATCTTTGGGGCTTGCCCGATTCAGATCTCTGTAGTCTACACACATTCTGACTTTCCCGTCTTTTTTAGGCACAGGCACTATGTTAGCTATCCAAGGAGGATAACTCACAACTTTCAGAAAGCCAGCATTGAATTGCTTCTCAACCTCGTCTTTGATCTTCTTTGACATATCGGGCCTACTCCTCCGCAGTTTCTGCTTAACTGGAGTGCTACCTTCTTTGATTGGCAGGCGATGAACCACAATATCCGTGTCAAGGCCAGGCATATCTTCATAGGACCAAGCGAATATCTCAACATAGTCTTGTAACATTTGAATCAGTCTTTGCTTGACACTGTCTTCTAGATCAGCCCCTATCTTGACTTCTTTCTTTTCTTCGTCACGGCCCAAGTTGATAACCACAATTGGTTCTTCATGCGCCTGTATAGTCTTTTCTTCTTGTTCTAACAGTCTTGCAAGTTCTCTTGGCACTTCACAATCTTCCTCACTTTCGTCCTCAGTTTGGTAGATCGGATTTTCAAAGTCATGACTGGCAATAGCATAATCGTTGTCAACAGGATCCAGAGTGAATGTGAATCTGCATTTATTTATGTGGGTGTGTGTAAGAACACATAGCTATTTGAAAAATGAATAAAGCAAAGAAAGAAAAAGGATCACAAAATTTGAATATGCAAACGTCCCATAATTTTATTGAATGAACATGATAATGATATGACAAACCCTTATAAAAAGGACCAGTGTGCTTTGGGCAAGGCACACGGCTTTCAAGTTCATGGTTCGATAGTACAGGAACCATTTTTATATTTGAAAAATATAAACAACGAAAACAGGAAATTGCATTTACTCCTGATCAAAGGAGATCACATCCTCAGCTTCCCAGTTGTTCAATCCATTGTTGTGAGCAGGGAGTATCCAGCTGCTCCAGTTGCAGTTGTCTTCTTCATCTTCCACAGCATTGATTTCTTTGGTGGGGAAATGAGTTGTTGATCCTTCGGGATAAGTAAGATGTTCAACTGGATACGAGAGCCCAGGCTGAGATTCTTCTGTTGGCTGAGCGAGATACCCGATAAGATTGTCCCATCCAGTTGGAATGATGTCTTCAAGAGAGACTTCCGCATTCTGGGGAGCAGTGTATTGTGTCAGGAAATCATTCTCATTATTTGGTGTTTCCCAAACTTCTTCAGGAGCGTCAGGGTTTGTGAATGTTATATGTTCTTCGAAATGGTTGTCCTATCCAGTTGGGGTGATGTCTTCAATAGCGATCTGCGAGCTCAAGGGAGCAGAATACTTCACCATAAAGTCATACTTGCCACTTGGTTCTCCTAGTGTATCCCAAACTTCTTTTGGACTAGGTGGACCTTGGTATTGCTCAGTGATGGAACTTGTGAAACTTTTGCTATCTTCAAACTGATCACCCCATCCGGTTGGGGTAATGTCTTCCATAGCAATAAAAGAACTCTGAGGTGCAGTATATTTTACTAGAAAATCATACCCGCCGCTTGGTTCTCCCAAAGTATCCCAAACCTCCATGGAAATGGGTGGAACTTCATTTGGATATGGATGAATAATATGGTTCAAGAACACTACATCGTCTTCAATAGCATTCACTCCTTGGCTGATGAAATGTGACATTAATCCTCCAGAATGAGGACTTTGATCGTTCTTCTGGTTCCCATTAGCGTAGCCCAGGCCTAGCTTATCGAACTTGTAAGGAAAAATCGAGGAGTTGTCCCCATACTGTGCAACCGCCTTTTTCGATCACAGCTTTGGCATCTTTGAGGGAAGCCATAGTTGGAGTTACGTTTGTAGTTGGAGTGGCAGAAATATGTTTGGTAGTAGAGACATCTGGAGAGACCACCTCAAAAGATTGGCAAGGAGTTTCGATGAATTCGTCATCCAACTCAACATACTTGGAGTTGCTCAGGTGGCTAACCACATATTCTTCTTCGCCGTAAACTGTGACAATCTTTCCTTTTACTGGATACTTCAACTTCTGATGTAGGGTAGAAGTTACAGCATTCGCCCCATGTATCCAAGGGCGTCCTAGTAAACAGGAATATGATGGGTGAATTTCCATTATGTAAAAGGTAGAATCAAAGATCTGAGAGCCCACTCGGATTGGGAGATTCACCTTTCCGTACACTATTCTTGTTGACCCTTCGAAGGCTCTTACCACAACATCGCTTGGTTGTAACACAGTTCCTTCGAAGTCAAGCTTTTCTAGTACTGTTTTTGGTAACACGTTCAAAGAGGAACCGTTATCTACCAGCACATGAGATAGAGTGGTGCGATTACATTCAATAGAGATGTGTAGGGCTTTATTGTGATTTTTTCCAGCAGGGGTTAGATCAACATCAGAGAAACCGAGACCATTATTCACTGTTAGATTGGCAACACAATTTTCAAATTGATCGACTGAAATCTCTTGTGGCACATGTGCAGCTTTCAGGAACTTCATCAGGGCCTTGGCATGAGCTTCGGAATATTTTAGCAGAGACAGCATTGAGATTTTTGAAGCAGTGTGCCCTAGTTGTTCGACAATATTGTAATCACTCTTGCAGATGATTTTCAATATTTCCTCCATTTCTTGCTTCGACGGATCTTCAACACTGACTTTCACCGGTATTTGAACTGGTTCAACTAGTGGCTCTTTGCCTTAAGCATTGATATCTTGATTAGGAACTGGGACCTGGACTGGATTAGTATCGACATTTGGAGAAATTTCTGGTGAAAAGATCCTTCCACTTCTCGTAATCTTACTAGTATCCACAATATTATCAACAGTTGGAGTGGTAAAATTCATGGCCTCTTCAGCCAAGGTTTCCTGCTTAACTCCATGGACATAAACATTAGTGTCATAACTCCTCTACAAGCCACCTTGGAAATTTTTTTTCATTTGGAGAAGTTATCTTGACGTTATGGCCTTTGACAAAAAACCACTTTTTGTTGACTTTGAAAATGACCTGTAATGTCTTGGTTCATATTTTCCAAATGGTGAATCTAATGACCATGGGACAAATTAAATTTGAAATATAATTGAATTTCCTTCAAAATGAGCTTTGGTTTGAATTTTTTGGATGAAGGAAGAGAGAGTTATGACCAGTCAAAGTTCAGTTGACTTTTTAGGAGAAAACCCTAATTTTGAAACTTAGGGTTTTGTTGATTTTTGATCTTTCCTTGATGAATTATGATCAACCAATGATCAAATGATGAATCTTTTGACAAAATATGGATGTTGACAAAAAAATTCATTTTTGACTGTCTGTTGACTTTTTGGTCAAACGGGTCGTCTGTTGACTGTTTGAGCTGCTGACTGTGCGTCTGAGCGAATTGAAGTTTGAAAATTGGTATGGTGGTACTTTGAGATATATGGAGGTCCATGAAATCCATTTGAGGTCTCAAAAACTGGTTCTCTTGAAAAAAACAAGAAACCCTAGTTAGGGACTGTTCGTGTAGGAGACAGTTAAGCGTACCTGATTTTTGTGCAGTGCTGAGTCTCTGCTAATCATGTGATATTCAGAAGACTTCTAGAACAAAAATCTTGGAATTTTTGAAATTCAAAAGATTGATTTGATTTATGGTACAAAACACGGAGAATTGCACTGTCAGCGGTTTGACCGTCAACTGACTGTTCAGGTATTAATGTAGCAGTTAAAGTGAAACTTCAACAGTCAAAGTTATTTTTTTCTTTTTGTTTTCTTTTTGTTTTGTGTTAATGGTGAAAGTTTATTTACATGAGTTGTTAGAAAAACACAGATATAATAAATAAATAATATATACTATATGCGAACGAAATTACCGATAATAACCCTGAAAAACATTTAATGCACAAAAAAATAAAAATTTAACTGGCAGAAAACACACAAAATATTATCTTAATAATTAAACAACAGTACGACAGATAGTACGACATTTAATACTGACAGTACAAATATTACATAATATAATGAACAATACGACGAGTGAACGGTACGTTATTAAAAAAATAAAAGATACGACAAACTTTAAGAATGACGATTAATAACCCATGATACAAATAATAACATATAGATGATTGGGAGTGTAAACAACCCGGGTCCTCATTTTTCAGGACTATGCAGACAGAAGAAGGACATGATTACCACCACGACGGTGATGACCATAAGAAAACACGTTTCCATCCGCTTCGCCATTTTTACCGGGGAAGAAGAGAGAATGAATATGAAGTAGAAATTTGAGATATGAGTTAGAATTTGATGTGAGATTTTATGGAAAAAATGAGAGGTATTTATAGAGTGAAAAGAAGGATAGAGACGTTGGGGAATGAAGTGATTCCGTACAAAAAAGGAAAATTTGAATGGTAGTAGGATTTGAAAGAAAGTGTATAGTAGGGTTTGAAAAGAGAGATATATAGAATAAAGTTAGGATTTGATTTTGAAAGAAAGATATTTGAAAAGAAAGGGAAAGATTTTTGAAAATAATAGAATATAGTACAAAAATTAGTGGGAAACAAAAGTTAATAATAATTTACTTGTTACCAGTACAGTCTGAATCCCCGGACTATGCGCCTGCAAAAGATTTAATTCTGTACCAACTGCGTCGGTACTATTTATCTGCAAATAAATCTCAAATAAACAGCGTGTGTGAAATGATAAACAGTAATTGGCGTTTGTGTAAGAATAAATTCAACAGCGAGCCAAAATACCGTATAAGAAAAATTCTAAAAACCGAGTATTCATAAATCAGGATATTTATGAAATAAAAATCCAAGATTATATGAAACTCCCAATTTTTAGACAGAAGTCTGTTGCCTCCTTTCTAAAAAAAGATGCGGGCAAATTTTGGGGTATAACAATAACAATATGGTTTTAAATGTTATGTTTTCTTACTGTTAAAAATATGTTATGTATGGATATTTGTAGTATTATGGATACTTCAATTTCATCCTCAATTAAAACTTGTTAAAGAAGTTCAGTTTAAGAAATACTTGATATGTAAAAGATATAATCATTTTGGTAAGATATGGTACAATGACAAACAACTAAGTACAACATCATTTGAGTTGTTGAGTGTGACATGTAAAAAGCACGCGTATGAGTATATATTTATCGTAGTAATTTGTTAAAATGATGATAAATTCGGTGATGTAATGTGTAAAATAATAAATAGTTGGAAATGATTCATTTTGACAGATAAAATTTGTATGGTGTAATGATGGTATGTTTTAGTAATTTATTTGATGATGAAATGTACTTTAAACATTGTTTAATAGCAAAGATAAAAACCACTTTCTTCATCATAGAATCTTTGGGGTAAAAAAGCATGTATATTAAATTAAATTTCTTCCATTTAAAGTTCCATTGTCAAATAGGATGAGAACTTAAAAATTTAATATCATATATTTATGTCGATCTAATAAAAAGCAAGACAAAATGAAGTAAACATAACAAATATAAAAGTAGAAAAATCCAGTTGAAAATGAATTTCCATTGCAGTCAGACATTTAATATAAAAGAAAAAATGAACCAAAAATATTAAAAAGTGGATTACAAATAAATTTTGATTCATCCAGACTAACATACTATTTTACTCGATGTATCAAAATATATCTGCATTTGAAGAAAACAAAGTAAAAAACATAAATTTGTAAAAACATTTATATGTTGTATATAGTTGTATTTGATTTAAGGATATGAAAATGATGGAAAAAAATTAGGATAAGAAGTTGAGTTCATTAGTGGAAATAGTAAGAAAAAAATCACTAAATTTATTTACCGATTAATTGTTGGCAAACACTTCTTTGTATACTACATTTGCAGTTGAGGTCTTGGCCTTTTTATCATCATCTTGTATCAAGATCTTGATCCATTTTTTGCTTGTAGCCTTTGAAATCGTCACTTATAATTGGCCATGGCTAAAAAGATCATTTGGTATATAAAATCCAACCCAATCCAACAATTATCCTTAAGATTTGTTGATGGTCATTGCAAATGATACAATGATTGAAAATTGTCTTCTATTCAATTTGAAAGGCTAAGGCGATTGTGATGGTGGCATATCCATTCTAGGAATGTAGATAAGTTTGCCATGGCCTTTTCCACCCATAATTTCAGTTTCAAGAACATGATTTGCCATATTAGTCACTATTAACCTAGTTTCATTGCACAAACCCTTAGATTGATCAATGTTTCTCATAAGCATTATTGGGGTACCCACATTTAATTTTATGACATGTTAGGCAATCCAGAAGTTCTTAGAGAACTGAGAAACTCAGGAGTAAGGACTTCAATAATCCTGTTATCATAAATCTCATTATGGTCAATTGAATTAGAGCTATAATAATCCTTTGATTGTCCTATATAAAAAATTTAAAGAATGAAAGTGAGGTAAAAAAAATTAGATATGACATATTTAAAAAGAAAATAAAATATAAATGTTGATTTGAAATGAAAGATATACTTGATATCATATCAATAATATGATTATTAATTTGATCAACAACTTCAATTATTGATCCTAAGATAGCTCGACTTTTAAGGTAATTGAAAGATTTGTAACCATCCATGAAAGTAGGGTAGGTGTTGCAACCCAAAATTTGCCATCTTCTTCGTGCTATAAGTTATCAAAGACGTTTATTTCATCGCTAAAAAAATCAAGGAAAATTAAAGAGTTTCTTCTAGAGTCACAAGTTAAGGACTAGGTTTCAAGGTATCCTTTGGGGTCCATGAGTCAAGCTACGTTTGTTCTTATGCTTGTGTACATCTATGGGGATATCATGTATGCTCGGTGCTTGAGTTTGAAGATATATATTACGGGTAGCACATGTCATCGTCATCGGGTGAATTGGGGTTGAATTGGAGGATGGTTCACTCTCTTATTATTTGCTTCATGGTTAGATGATTCACTGAGTTGAATGAAGAGAGATTATGTTCAAATTCTTTCATTCATTGGTTTGTTTCTATTACGAGAGTTGGTACAATTTGAACGCGGAACTTAAAAACTTAAATTGAAATGCATTTGGTGGGAAAAAAGGAAAACCAAATCCCTGCACTTCAAATAACCGAGCTGCACAAAATCAATAAATGGCCACTGCACAAGTCACGCCTATGAGCCCCACGCCAACTCAACATAAACCGATAAGTCCCTGCATAAAGAAAAAAATGAACCGAAATGGAACCGTAAAAAAAAACAGAGCCAAGCTTCAATCCGAACAAAAACTTGCAGCTGCAACTTTAAGCTCTGTACAAGCAATTTCGAGCCAAACTGAAAAGGAGCATATCAGAAAAGCCGGTTCAGCAAAAAGTGGATAACAGAATAGCTTAAAAAACTGAAACAAAATTGCTAAAAGATATATAGCGGATGAAGGGGAGATTCAGAGGCTTCACAATAAAACCTACAACAGAAATTCACAAAAGAATCCAAAACCTTCAATAATCTTCTCTTTGGAATCGATTCAATCTTCTGAACCAAATCATCAAACCTCTACTCAGAAAAAGCTTCACAAAACCTTCATCGATTCATCACCAATCGCACATCCTCCATTTCTGCAACATCCAACAACAACACCTTCTTCAATCCACAATCATCACAACCTACATCTCTCTCTCTCTCTGTATCTATCAGAAATTGATAACAGAAAATAAGGAATCAGAAAATCACTCACCTGCATAACCGAAAATGTAACAGAAAGAAAAATCAGAAGGAAAATTCGTAATATGAAAATGTAACAAACCTTATCGATCTTGAATCTTCATCAATCACCTTCAATCTTGAACCTTCTCTCACTGAATCATCATCTCCAACAATCTTAAATCATCACGAACAGAATCAGGAAGGAAAAGATAACAAACCTGAACTGAGGAAATCATTCACAAAATCATTGATATATCACCTCCACAAATCATCGCAAGAACGGCATCACAATCTTCATCACCATCAATCATCAATAATCTTCATTCAATCATCAACCTTCGATCATAGAACCAATCACCAGAAAATCCTCTTCATCATCTCACAGCTTCATTGAATCACCACCGCTTCAATCTTCATCAGAACTCGTAACGCATGACATTGCCACTCTCCGATCTTCGCTCAAGCTTCAACAGCATCACCTTCATTACGCTTTGACAAAATCACATCAGATCATCAACATAGATGGAAGCTTCTCTTCACCGCGAAGCGCATCTGCAACTTCGCTCATGACATCATCATCATTCTTCACGCCACAACTTCAATGATTTGTGTATTGAACGAGAGAAGAGAATCAGAGAGATTTTGAGAGATCGAGACTGGAGAACAGAGTTTGTTGAGAGCGCCGCCGACGTGATAAGTGAGAATCGGAGAAGGGAGATTCACCGTCTTCGTCTCAAAGAGAGGGAGGCACCGCCGTTGCCGTTTGCTGAGGGTGGAGATACGTCACCGCTTTGATTCACGAAGGAGAAAAGAGTCTCAAAAGGGACTCTTATGGTCACTCATGATAGAAAACCCTAATCCCTTTTTAATTTTCACTTTTGATTTAAATCTTGTTTACTGTTATTAATGAGACTATAATCTGATTTGTTCAGTTTTAGTTTGATGATAAAGTGATTAACATATCTAAAAAAACTTCATACAAATCTGAATGATTGAATTGGATTTTGAGATAAACATTTGGGCCATTCCACGAAAATACTGGATCTACACCCCCTCTGAGCCCATGTTGCACTACTTTTGTCACAAAAACTGAACAAAAAACATTGTCCTTGGGCCAAGTCTGGGCCTAGCGCCCCTGTTACTGCCTACACCATATTTTCACTAAATAAACCTTCTGACTCCATTTTAATTCATGCTTTAGAGCTAGTTTTCTTCATGTTTTTTTTGTAACAAAAGTATAAAATCATTGAGTTTTGCTAGAGTTTTTAGCATGATAAAAAGATATATAAAAACATGTACTATTTTCCATGTTAGATTTAATATTTTGTACATGGTTTTGTTCTATTGTTTTAGATAAAAATGCCATAAAAAACAATTTAATTTTGTTAGATTTTTGTTTAGGATTTAATTAGAACTTAATTGCTAGTATTTTCTATAGCGTGCTTCCTTGTTACTACTTGTTTGTTTGCTGAGATGTGCGAGATACTTCAAGAGAGTCTTCAATTGTGATTCGACTTGCTTCGTGTTCCACTTTATTTGTGGGACACGAGTTCGCTTCCAGTGCGATTTGTCTTACGACTTGATTTGGGTTGTGTTCCACTTTATTTGTGGGACACGAACGTATTTCCGATGCTAGTCACCTGATCTCTCATTCATTGAGACGTATACTCTTATAGTGTCTGGATTGTTTCCCTTGCAGGTTTCTTATGCGGTTATGCTCGACGTGTACCACATGTCGCTCGTGATTTATTTTCACAACGACGCTTTCTGACTTGCTTTTCTTGATGATGGCTTACGCGAAGTATTCTGGAATTCTCTGCTTACGCTTGCTAGTTCATTGCGGATTTGCTATCTGTTGGTATTGTCTCCTTGTCCCTTTTACCGCTTTCCGCATCATCCTATAACATGAGAAGTAGGACTTAGGCATGCATCTGGCCAAGCCCTCAAAAGAGGCTCTATTTTTGTTTGTGTGTTTACGTTTGTGCTTTGCGGCAGGGAGTCACAGTGTAATAAGCCCTAGATGGCACGCCGTTAAATCCTCTTAGAAGGCACGCGGGAAGGGTTAGCTATCAATCCCCTCCCAGTCTCATCGAGTCCGTTCAGTATGCGCATGCTACGCGTTGCTCGCTTCTGAACCTGCACAAGATCTTGTTATCGAGTATGTCAGGAAAAGGGTTCATGCAACCGGACCCCCGCACTTCCTATAGATTGTGTTGTTCAACGTTGATGCTCGATGTATGCATGCACCGTTTTCCTTTCCGATCCATGACGGCTTGTTTGCTGAGAAGGACTCGCTCCTCTCGTCCATAGCCTGATCATTTTCGCGAGGTCTAATGCTTGGTTGACTCGGGTGATTCGCCCCCCTTGGCTATGGCGGGACTGCTTTTCTGCCACTCGGCCAGTGCAGGTGGTTTTGTTTGCTTTACGAGCGGAGCTCGTTTGTGTGATACTCTTGTTTGCTTTCCCTCTCCTTCGTAGGTTGCTAGTTTAGTTTAGACTTGTACCCTTTGTATGATAACATTCGGTAGCAAGCTTTCCCCCTTAGCTTAGGTTTTCCTCATGCATTCATTAAAACACAAACCACACTCTTTGATTTTCTTTTCTTAAGAGCTTCTTATTTCCGGTCCATTCCCAAGCATAAGTCTCCAAAGGTCGAGTAGCGGAGTGTGAATGTAACTCGTTCACCTTAAAAACACAAAACAAACAGAAACTAGTTAGCCGAGCTACGGTAGCTCTGATTCTGCAAAAACAGATACGTAGGCAGTGGGGTAAGGCCCGTGCGAGCACAATCCTTTATTTTCCCTACATTTTGCATGCATTTTAGTCCAGGTTAGTGCAGTTTTCTTACACACCCATAGATTTAGACATTAGCGTGGATACCATCGAGTACGATGGGCGCCAGGGGTGCTAGCACCTTCCCCTTGCGTAACCGACTCCCTTACCCTTTTTCTCTGGTCGTGAGACCGTTGTTTTGTTTTATTTTGTGGTTTGCTGGCATTCTCTTCCTTTTCAGGATAAATATGTTAGTCGCGACTCTGTTAATTTTCGCGGGTAGCGACAGCGGGCAACTCTGCTGGGGACGTCTCGACCTATTGCGAGTCCGGACTTAGCGAGTCGATCCTAGCGCTTGTGTGTTTATCTTTGTGTGTTTTATTGCTTTGCATATTTACCTGTTTGCATTGCATTCTATTTGCGCTTTACTTTTCTGCATCATATTCTGGAATGTCTGGATTTCTATCTGTGGGTGGGTGTTTCAAGAGGTAAAAGACCCAATACACAGGTCATGAGTGATACCTTAGGAACTAGGACTAGAGTGGCCGTGACAGACAGAAGGCGTGTGCCTGATTGATCTGATCACGTATCCACGGGCAGAGCTTGGTGGAATGAGGCAATATCGTATGATATCGCCTACATTCGATCCTCTGTTGGCTTTTTGACCTACCCTGGCCTAGATTTACCCGTGAGTGGGGCGGGAGTCAATCATTGCTTAACAGGTACATTGATGGTGACTTTGGTTCTTGTTCAAGGGTTACCGTGGTTCTTGTTTGAGGGTTACTATGGTCCTTGTTCGAGGGTTACAATTGTTCTTGTTCGAGGGTGACTATGGTTGTGATTCTAGTGATTGTGTCCCATGATCTACGGGGAGTTCCAAATTGGTGCCGAACCTTTGAACTTGTGCCGGGTGATTTATCGGTATCCCAGATATATCCAGCATTGTGGTTCCCACCACCTTGCACCATTGCATATTTACTTTCCAAAAAATGATGTACACAAAATAACTAGTATACATGTTCCTTCTATTTCAAAGGAATCATATATTTAAGCCTCGTGTCGAGCTTTTCCATCTCTTGCTTGCTAAGAAAAATCAAAACACGAGGACTCCTTGGAAATTGAACGAACATGGCATTTCTCGCATATCATGCATCTCATACATTTCATGCATAACAGCTGTTCAGGGTCGAGGATCTCTTATTCAGACTTGGTACTCTCATCAAACTCGCACACTTGACTTGCCATTGTTGTGTGCTCAAAGATCGGTCATGGAACTTTATGGGGTGATAGAGAAGAAGGCTCAATTGGGGTTGTTTATGAAGACCTGCAAGTTGTGACTGCTCAAAGACTCTTAGTAAGAAAGACTCGGGGAGCACTTTGTTGACCTCTTCCACAATTTTGAGGTTTCTAAAGCTCCTCGTCAGCGGTTAATCTTTTTTTCTCTCATGGATTCAAGGGGCGTGTTCTTAGCAAAGACAAAAGAGGACCGAAAGACAAATCTATCTAATTCTCATGTCTTATGATCATTTGCTTCCATGCTTTATTTATTTGCAACTGGTTAAGCCTCATATTGTAGGGATATCTACATATTCTTTGCTTGATGATGATGACACTAGGTATGAATTCTATCCTGGGGCACCTGGTCGTGATGTTAAGATATTCTAGTCTTTGAAATTGCTTGGGGCTCCCGCACGAGGGATAAGCAAGACATTGTCTATCTTGAGCATTGCACCATTTGCATTGCTCGAATCCCTAAAGCATTACAAATTCCGTGTGACTTCGCCAGAATCTTCTTCCAGACAGTAATCAAGAGTGATCTGCAAGGGCACACCTTTCATTCTCAAGGTTTTACTTCATATCCCGTGTTACCTCCTCCTCCTGGAGTTTCCTTTTCCGTAGCCTTCGCTCGTCAACCGAGACGAAAAGAGTAAGAGAAACAAGCTGATGAGAATCCTAATTCCTTGTGTTCATTTGCATCCTTGCTTGTGAGAATTTCAGTTGGTTAAGATTCGTGCTTTGGGTCTTCCTCATCACAAATAGCATTCCTGGTTTCGATGACAATACTCGGTGTTTTCCATTCTCGAAGCACCTGATCCTAATGTCAAGCCTTACAAGGTGTTGAGGTGCAAAGAGTCCAGAACTTGCTCAATTCAGAGATGTATGAGTTTATTCATAATGGTTTCTACTTGTCAATCACATTTCATCTAGTGCAACTAGAATGTTTGTTCTTCTTCGAGGAAGTAACTCATGATAATCACTTGCAATCTATACTTCTAGAGGCTTACTTCCCAACAATTGTTGTGTGTTCCAAGTAATGAATTTGATAGCCAAGTATCAGAGGTTATTGTTGTTCGCTGATAGTAATATAAGGTTCCTTCATTCATGATGGTGATTTCTGATCCAGCTGCTATATTTAGGGCTCCCGACCAAGGGATAAGCAAGACTTCGTGTTCTTGAGTTTGCGTCATTGGCAGCTCAAATCCCTTAAGAATTCACAAACTCCAGTCGCTGATTTTTTTTGGGGCTCCCGACCGAGGGATAAGCAAGACGCCTTGTATCTTGAGTTCATGCACCACTGGCACGACTCAAATCCCTAAAGCTGGACACTTGCAACTTTTGTATGAGTTTGCCAAAATCTTCTTCTGGAAAGTAATCTAAAGTGTTCTACATGAACATATGCAACGCTTGGTGTGTTTTCCGCTCTGGGGCACTTGGTTATCTGATTGAAGGTTGACAGCCATTCAGAGACAAGGTACAAGACCTGATTGACTCAAAGGCTATCACATTCGCACTTGAAGGCCAGAATTGAAGTTCTCCTTTGGCTCAATGGATATTCTGAAGCAATAAGTCCATACGGGGAGGATCTCCTCAATGTTGGCAGTTCTTAAATCATCATGCATGTTCATGTTTAAGCTTTCTTGTTTTGTTCAATACTGTTGCATGCAAAACTTGTTTATTTTTGAACTATAATAATAATGCATTGGATATGTTTGTCTTGAAAAAATCCATTTGTTTTTGCTCTTATATGTTTTTCTATGCTTTTGTGATACCTAACTCTTGTTAACAAAGCATGATAACTCTGTAGGGAGGATGATGACCATAATACTAATAACCTCAAATGGTATGCTTTTGAGTAGTGCCCTGTTGATGATGTACAGGCATTGTTTCAAATTCCCAAACACTAGAGAAATAAGGGAGTGAAACATTCGTTAACCCCTTTGAGCCTTGAAGTAGGAGTTTCTTTTCTATATGAAAAAACCCTTATTTTAACCCAGGGGCAGGGTAGTATTCAGTTAACCTGATTAAGCATTCAAAATTCATCAGGAGCACACATCTAAGGATACAACAATGGTTATCATTCAAAAGATTGAGGAAAGTCAAATCCACAACGATTATCTCTCACCTCAGGAGGTCGAGACATCAATATTATCCCTCACATCAGGAGGTCGAGACCAACATAAAAGTCGTTGTGGTTTATCCCTCACATAAGGAGGTCAAAATATGACGATACCACAATGGTAGCTCTTCATCAATCAAGGACTCAGGCAGTCACTATGTACTTCCAATAAATCAGAGATTCAGGATCACACAACTTGTTCAAAAGGAAAGAATGAATCAAAAAGAAAGGAAAAAAAGAAGAAAAGCCTGCTTAGTCAACAAGTTGAAAGCATGTGACTTATGCAAAAGTTAGGGCATCCCGCTGGACATCCAAATCAAAATTCAAAAGAATTTGTCCAAGCAAAAATTAGGGAAACAAAAAAAGAAGAGAAAAAGCAGAGCAAAAGCGAAAAAAAGGATTACAAAATAAGAATCCTTAGCAAAGAACAAAGTCATATGATCAGACACCAAAAACAAAAGGTAAAGTGACTGCCATGTCCAGAAGACCTCTTTGACTCCTCAACTATCTCAAGGTCCTCTGGAAAGATGAATGCTTGTGTCAAGTTAACTGAACTTAGGACTGGAGAACATCACGAAGGGGGTGGGCACCAAATAATTTTGAGCCTAAAAGTCTTTTTTTTCTAAAAACCGTGAACCTGGCCACGTTACAACCCTTAAAAGTCCTAATTGAAGCATGGATAATTCGAAAGCATATTGTAATGAGAATACGGTAAACTGGCTCATAGGATATTTGCTAAAGCGCTTGAGTTGGTATCGCACCATCTTTTCTTTCATAAAAATCGGTGTTACGACATCCTTTTAAAAAGTTTTTTTAAACTTCAAGATAAACATACTCTTTGCATTAGAATTATATTTCTCATAATAAACATTCTTTGCATATGAACAAGTGCTTAACACCAAGAAAGTTTCCATCATGAACTTCAGATGAAAAGTTTATTCCTCCCAAAGGGCAAGTTGTCTTCAGAACTCCGTTGAGTTGAAGCAAGAATATCACAAATTTTGATCACCTTCAGGGGCACAGAAGCATTTGAATACTCTATCGAGTAAGTTTTTGATCAATCTGGGGAAATCAGGTCAAGATTCAAAGAATCTCTCAAAATGTTGAGTAAGCAGGGGAATTCACCCAAGCATAGCTGAAGCTACCTCCAATACAGGTCAGGCAGGGGCACGATTTCAAAGTCCGTGATACTGGGGAAAATTGGCTATGATAGCACAAATCTCAAGAAGTCCTTACGAGACGAATTTCTTCAAAGTCCTTACAAGTTGGGGCAAAGCACTATGCAATAGCATTCTCTCCTTATCAAGAGGTGTTCAGTTTAAAGTTCAGGTGTGAGCTAAACAAATTATGAATTTGAGAACCGTCAGGGTCATCATACTCGACAGTTAGAAGTGGAAAGTCCAAGACTTGTTAGCATTCTTACAACCAATACGAATATGCATTACACTATAGAAGCCAATGCATGTTTGGTCCCTTTGAAGTCAACACTTGCTTGACCCCTTAAACCCACTTCCTGGTGGCATTATCTTGGAGAACCAATGCATGTTTGATACTCCAGACAATACTTGTTTGGTATTTTAATCACTGCTTTCCTGCCAACTCATTGAATCCATTGCATGTGTGGAAAGTTTCAAAGCCAAGATGTCTGACAATCTATTTGCTCTCGCATTTGCCAATTGTGGGTGAGCATCACTATCCTCTGCCATGTGAGGAATCCTCGAAGATGTCATTCTATATCCTGGGGCATTTTCATCTGTTTATCTCGCAGGTACATCCTTTTGAGCGCCATGTAAACGCATTGGCGGATCTAGCCGAGTGGTTGGTCCTCATTCCCCAGCTGAGTGCATTCATACGAGGTTTTCTTTGTTCCAAGATTCTCATCTCCTCAGCAAAGCATATTTCAACGAGATCTTCATGCTTCAGAAGCCTTATTCCCCGGTGGAATATCTTCTCCCCAGTTGGATCAGGATTGAATGGTATCTGATTCACTAGCAAGCTCTGAATGAGGTTCCTTGCCCGAATTCTTCATTTTCCCCAGTAGAGCGTTTTCTCTCCCCTACAGATTGACCTGTTTTCCCCAGGAGAGTCATCTTCTTCCCCAGTGGAGATGTCTTAACAAGAGGTTCTTATGCCGAGTTCCTTATCCCCAACGAATTTCTTATCTTTTCAGTGGACCATTATGCAGAAGTATTAATCTTCCCCACTGAGTCTTTCCTCGGCAGAGATTCACACACATCCTCAGCAGAATCTATTCTCGTCAAGGACTTCCCCAACGGAATGCGTCCTACACAAGTAAGTTGGCCACTCCCTATCAGAGTTGTCTCCATGATTTTCCCTTATCTCCACATCCCCAGAGTGTCGAGAATTTTCTTCTCCAGTGAAGTTGCCAGGGTATTCCCCAAGCAGTCAGTCGGGATTTTCTTATCCCCAAGCAGGATTTATTTCCCCAGCCAGAGCTCGCGCCTAGATTTGATCGTCTTCAGCAGATTTCTGATCCATCTTTTCCAGCTCGTAGTTGTGGCTTCTTGTCACTCGTCTTGTCCTCCCCGCAGAGTTCCATACTCTCTCCAAGACTGCTTCAGCAATTCAGTGCTTCTCCGTTTCCTCCCTGAGCAGCGTCCGAATCATGCATCATTTGCATAGCATTCTCAAAAGCGTATAGCATCTTCCTTCTCGGGAACGTTATTCCGTACACATTCATACATGCATCATGCGTAAATCATATCATATTTGTTTCTTTTTTTGCAGAAAAGTTATCAAGATATGAATGCTCCCCAGAGAGCAATATTCGCCTAATCATTATAGGCGCTTATCCTGATGTTTCGAATCAGAAGAGGATTATTCTACTTATTTTCTGACGCCGCTCAGATCAGTTTAAAGACATTCCTATTCCCTATGCCCCCAGATCGGTAAAAGATATTTGTTCCTGATCATACTTGATCAGAAGAATCGTCACTGGCTGCTCGGAACTAGGTCTTCGAGGAGTGATGAGGGGGTGTACCTGCAAGATACTCCGATGCCAAAGTAAGGAAACGAGCAAAGGAGTGCAAGTACTAGCTAAGAGTAAGAAAGAAGTGAATACCTGATGTAACATCCCGATTGTTATTAATATTTTTATTAATTATATTAGTAATTATATTGTTTGGTGTTTTTAATAATAACTTATTTATTTAGTTATTATGTGATATAATAATTATTTAAGTATTTAATTATGTGAGTGTTTGTGTTGTTTGACTTAATTGAGTTATTAGAGATATGTAACTAAATGGGCCTAAGTGATAGAAACATAATGGATGGATTGGTGGGTTAAGCCCAATTGACATAAGTGAGATAGTAAGAGAAGGTTAGGGTTTTAGAGGTTACTATTTTCATTTGGGGGAAAAGATAGGAAGAAGAGAAAAGAGGCAAAAGGGAAGAGAACAATGGTGGAAGAGAAAAGCTAGAAGAAACAGCATTGAGTCACCTTAGCAAAACGGACGTATCTCTCAATCCAACCGTTATATCGTTGCGGTACTTGGACACAACGTTCCTGACCCATAGAGGTAAGTTCTGACCGGAGCGATTTTGATTTTGAGGATTTTAAGTTCGTCTGATAAGCTGATTCCCGAACTGGTTTTTAGGTGTGTCTCCTAGTGATGTTATAAAGGATTTCTTTTGGAGAAAAGCTTAGAGTTATGGTGAAAGAGTCCATATTTACCAAGGTAAGGGTGGAGTTCTTTCATGCTAAAGGGTTGTATGATAGTATGTTATAGTGGGTTTAATTCTATACTTTGATATCCATGTTCTTCTATGTTACAATTTTGGGTATTTGATGATTTGTTGGAATGTGATGATATAAATGTGATAAGTTGTGTGCAATTGATAATCTATGTGTATTAGATTGTTATGTTTGTTGTGAGTAAACCATTGATAGTGAAATAATGGGTTTTGTTATAGAATTGGAAAATAATGGAATAGAAATATAATAGTTGAATTGAAATTAATATAGTTTAATTATTAATTGGATAGTTAAATTATTAGTTGAATTGATTCCAATAAGTCTATGTGATTGGAATATACTTGGACTTGGACCAATTATTCGGTTTATCGATAAATTACGGTATTTTGGGAAATTGTTTGTAATTGTATTTTGGCTTGAATATGTATGTTGAGAAATATATATTGTCATGCCAATGATGTTGTTTTGATATTGATTCTTTATGGTTAGTTGGTTAGCATTAATTCTAATGATTAATTGCTTGATGTTGAAAATGTGTGTTCATGTATAATTGACAAAAATGAGAATTAACATGAGATAGTATGATTACTAGTGTTAATTGGATTGTGTGAATCATAATTGATTAATTGGCCTCTCATATGTGAATGATGTGTGTGTGTTGTGAATGTTGTGTACAATTGGTGGATAATTCATAGAGTTGAATTATTGTGATATGTGGAAAGTTAAGATGGTAGAGATGATCTTAATTGCATATATTTGTGAGATTGTACATACATTCATATCATAGTGTGCCTTGAAACATAGGTGGAATTGCTTTGAAACACAAGCGTGGCTTGGATTCTAGAGTGAATCGGAAAGCGGTAAACTATATGTTTACATTTGGTGGCTTTGGTCTTGTCCGGATCTGAAGCGTGGCTAGATTCTATATGAATCGGAAGCGGTGGAACTTTGGGTCCATATTGGGTACCACATGCATAGAGTCACATGTCTTGCATTGAGTTACATTGGAGTTATGTGATGTTTGAATATATGTAATTATGTGATTAGGTGATTGTTATGTGTGCATGAGATGTGATAATTAAATTTGGTGATGTTTGATACATGATTTTGGTGATATATGTAAATGAAACGTATATGATGAGAATGCAAATATATATATCTATATATATATATATGTATTAATGATATATGTATATATGTGGAATATATGAACCATGTTTTGCCATTGTTGATAGTTGTATTAATTTACGTTGTGATTATGAAGTATATGTTATTATGTGCTTGAATGACATACTTGTAAACTTGAATACATTGTTATAGTTGATAGTTAACATTATTGTTGTGATGCAAATTGCTTATATTGAGAAGTGGTGAATTGTGTATGATTTTATCTTTGCTATATGTATTATCATACTTTCCTTTATAATGTTTGATATCTCACCCCTTCTGCTGATGTTTCCCCTACCATGGGAAATGGGCAGGTACTCAAGTATAACTATGGAAGTTTGTAGGTTCATCGTATCCAGTTGGTGTGTCGCTCTGATACGTAGCACTCGGGGGGTTGTCTAGATTGTTGTTTCTATGTTGTTCATGTTTTAGTTATTGAGTTCCAAATTGGATATTGAGAAGTACTATGATGTTTGAATTTGTTTCCGATTAAATAAGATGATTTGTTTAAAAAGCTGAATGTTATGATTCCGCTGCATATTAAAATGAAGTTGGTTTGTCTAAGAGCTGTTATAAGTTGTTTTGTGCTTATCTGAGATTAAAGTGCTATGTATCTGTTTATGAGTTGTTAATATGAAGTAAATGTGATATCCCAAATACTTGTTGATAGTTTTTAAAATACTCTGATTTCACGCATGATATTTTCGGGTAGAATTTGGGGTGTTACATTAGTGGTATCAGAGCAGGTCGGTCCGTCCGGCCAAGTTGTCGAGTCAGTCGAGTTGTGTGACAGTTGAATGATGTTAGTGTTTTATTCCTTAGTACACGACATGTGTGTGAAACACTGTTGGTACTTGTTTGTTTTGTTGCAGGGTTAGTTTGAGCGAAGTAGGGAAGAAGATGTGCTTCTTGGATATGTTTCAGTTGTAAGTTATTGGTGCAATATATTTCTTAAGGAGACAGAGCAAGCAATGTAGAAGTTTGTTGGTTTCCGAATTCGAAGGTAACATGGATTTAAGATTTTGGTTGTTTAACAAGTCGGAACGTCTTGGAATAAGGACAATTGTTATAAGATGGAATTTAGGAAGTTGTCATATTCAGCATTATTGGTGGACTGTGAAGTTATTAGTTTAAGTAACCATTGCATAGGATGTTGAAGTAAGAATAATGATTAAGTGACGGATTGCGGTAGACCTTGTTAAGGGATCCTTGGCAAGAGATTGGAAAAGTTGTCGAAGTTGTTGGAATGTTCAAGTCGGAGTTAGAAATGCGAAGGGACGAGTATGATTCCAAGAATAAAAAGTGTTGATAGTGGTGTAAAGGAATTATGTTCTAATGTTATCACAAGGTGTGTGTTAGCATGTTCAGATGATTTTGGAAGTTAATGAAGTATGGTACTTTTGGTGACGTAAAGGATTCTATTGCAGTTAAGTAACGATGGTTTACGCTACCATTATGGTTGTCGGCTATCTATTGACAAATTGAGGAACTGATCACCCTTAATCTCTTGTTGATAGTAGACGGAATCGTATTGGAATGAGATAGACTTGTCTTACCAGCTTGATAATATTGGAAGTGAATAAGTCTGTGCAAGATGGTGCGATGTTGTTTAGGTTGTTTGCAACTTTGGATGTTCATGAGGAAATAACGATGGGGGGATTATCGATAGTTGGCGCATTTGCATAAGTGTTTCCTGAAGATGTAAGTGATTTACCGTCAGAAAGAAAAGTTGAGTTTTCGATCGATTTAGTTCCTGGAACTAGTCTTGTATCGAGGGCTCCATATAGGATGTCTGCTTATGATGTTGAAAGAGTTGAAGAGTCAACTTGAAGATTTGTTTGAGGAGAGGTTGATTCGTTCGAGTGTGTCGTCTAGAGGTGCATATGTTTTTGTTGGTTAAGAAGAAGGAAGGTTTTGCAAGGCTTTATGTTGAAACAAAAAGGACAAGTTGTAGCTTATGCTCCAAAGCAACTTAAGATTCATGAGAGAAATTATTTGACGCAAGATTTTGAGTTGGCCGCCGTTGTTTTTGTTTTAAAACTTTGAAGGCAATACTTATTTGGATCGAGATTCGATGTGTATAGTGACTACAAGAGTTTGAAGTATTTGCTTGATCAGAAAGAGTTGAATATGAGACAAAGAAGGTGGTTGGAATTCTTGAAGGACTAGGATTTTGCTTTGAATTATCATCCGGGAAAAGCGAACGTTGTAGCCAATGCATTGAGTAGGAAATAATTGCATATGTCTATGTTGATGATTCAAGAATTGGAATTGTTGGAATAATTTCGAGATTTGAGTTTGGTATGTTGAAGCTTACTTGTGGTATTCTTGATGAGATTAAAGAAGGTCAGAAATCGGATTTGAAATTGGTTGACAAGATGAAATTGATTGATTGAGGATAAGGTGATAATTTTCGGATTGACGAGAACGGTGTCATGAGATGTCGTGATTGAATTTGTATTCCAGATGTTTCGGATTTGAAAAAGAGAATTTTTGGGATGAAGGGCATCAAAGTGGTTGAGTAATTATCCTGGTGCTACTAAGATGTATCAAGACTTGAGAAGGTTATTTTGTGGCGAGGTATGAAGAAGGATATTGCGGAATTTGTGTATTCGTGTTTGACTTGTCAGAAGTCAAAGATTGAACATCAGAAACCGTCTGTTTTGATGCAACCGTTGTCCATTCCTGAGTGGAAGTGGGATAGCATTTCTATGGATTTGTTTTGGGTTTTTCTAGGAAATCGATTAATTGTGAGGCAATTTGGGTCATTGTAGATGGATTGACGAATTTTGCTCACTCTATTCTGATAAGCAGGGATTATCCGATGGAGAGACTTGCAAAGTTGTATTTTGAAAAGATTGTGAGTCGGCATGGTATTCCATCGAGTGTTGTTTCTGATAGAGATCCGAAGTTTACTTCTAGATTTTGGAAAGTTTTGTAGAGTACTTTGATTACTAAGTTGTGTTTGAGTTTTGTTTATCATCCGCAAGCTGATGGTCAAACGGAGAAGACGATTCAGTAACTTGAGGATCTTTTAAGAGCTTGTATTTTGAAGCTTTGTATGGTCGAAGGTGTGGAACGCCTTTGTGTTCGTGTGATTCTGGGGAGAGTAAGTGTAGTTTTGGAGATGAGATGGTTGAGTCGATGGTATTTTCGAGGACGAAAATATTCTAAGTGGGGGAGAGTTGTAACATCCCGATTGTTATTAATATTTTTATTAATTATATTAGTAATTATATTGTTTGGTGTTTTTAATAATAACTTATTTATTTAGTTATTATGTGATATAATAATTATTTAAGCATTTAATTATGTGAGTGTTTGTGTTGTTTGACTTAATTGAGTTATTAGAGATATGTAACTAAATGGGCCTAAGTGATAGAAACATAATGGATGGATTGGTGGGTTAAGTCCAATTGACATAAGTGAGATAGTAAGAGAAGGTTAGGGTTTTAGAGGTTACTATTTTCATTTGGGGGAAAAGATAGGAAGAAGAGAAAAGAGGCAAAAGGGAAGAGAACAATGGTGGAAGAGAAAAGCTAGAAGAAACAGCATTGAGTCACCTTAGCAAAACGGACGTATCTCTCAATCCAACCGTTATATCGTTGCGGTACTTGGACACAACGTTCCTGACCCATAGAGGTAAGTTCTGACCGGAGCGATTTTGATTTTGAGGATTTTAAGTTCGTCTGATAAGCTGATTCCCGAACTGGTTTTTAGGTGTGTCTCCTAGTGATGTTATAAAGGATTTCTTTTGGAGAAAAGCTTAGAGTTATGGTGAAAGAGTCCATATTTACCAAGGTAAGGGTGGGGTTATTTCATGCTAAAGGGTTGCATGATAGTATGTTATAGTGGGTTTAATTCTATACTTTGATATCCATGTTCTTCTATGTTGCAATTTTGGGTATTTGATGATTTGTTGGAATGTGATGATATAAATGTGATAAGTTGTGTGCAATTGATAATCTATGTGTATTAGATTGTTATGTTTGTTGTGAGTAAACCATTGATAGTGAAATAATGGGTTTTGTTATAGAATTGGAAAATAATGGAATAGAAATATAATAGTTGAATTGAAATTAATATAGTTTAATTATTAATTGGATAGTTAAATTATTAGTTGAATTGATTCCAATAAGTCTATGTGATTGGAATATACTTGGACTTGGACCAATTATTCAGTTTATCGATAAATTACGTTATTTTGAGAAATTGTTTGTAATTGTATTTTGGCTTGAATATGTATGTTGAGAAATATATATTGTCATGCCAATGATGTTGTTTTGATATTGATTCTTTATGGTTAGTTGGTTAGCATTAATTCTAATGATTAATTGCTTGATGTTGAAAATGTGTGTTCATGTATAATTGACAAAAATGGGAATTAACATGAGAAAGTATGATTACTAGTGTTAATTGGATTGTGTGAATCATAATTGATTAATTGGCCTCTCATATGTGAATGATGTGTGTGTGTTGTGAATGTTGTGTACAATTGGTGGATAATTCATAGAGTTGAATTATTGTGATATGTGGAAAGTTAAGATGGTAGAGATGATCTTAATTGCATATATTTGTGAGATTGTACATACATTCATATCATAGTGTGCCTTGAAACATAGGTGGAATTGCTTTGAAACACAAGCGTGGCTTGGATTCTAGAGTGAATCGGAAAGCGGTAAACTATATGTTTACATTTGGTGGCTTTGGTCTTGTCCGGATCTGAAGCGTGGCTAGATTCTATATGAATCGGAAGCGGTGGAACTTTGGGTCCATATTGGGTACCACATGCATAGAGTCACATGTCTTGCATTGAGTTACATTGGAGTTATGTGATGTTTGAATATATGTAATTATGTGATTAGGTGATTGTTATGTGTGCATGAGATGTGATAATTAAATTTGGTGATGTTTGATACATGATTTTGGTGATATATGTAAATGAAACGTATATGATGAGAATGCAAATATATATATATATATATATATATATATATATATATATATATATATATATATATATATATATATATATATATATATATATATATATATATATATATATATATATATATATATATGTATTAATGATATATGTATATATGTGGAATATATGAACCATGTTTTGCCATTGTTGATAGTTGTATTAATTTACGTTGTGATTATGAAGTATATGTTATTATGTGCTTGAATGACATACTTGTAAACTTGAATACATTGTTATAGTTGATAGTTAACATTATTGTTGTGATGCAAATTGCTTATATTGAGAAGTGGTGAATTGTGTATGATTTTATCTTTGCTATATGTATTATCATACTTTCCTTTATAATGTTTGATATCTCACCCCTTCTGCTGATGTTTCCCCTACCATGGGAAATGGGCAGGTACTCAAGTATAACTATGGAAGTTTGTAGGTTCATCGTATCCAGTTGGTGTGTCGCTCTGATACGTAGCACTCGGGGGGTTGTCTAGATTGTTGTTTCTATGTTGTTCATGTTTTAGTTATTGAGTTCCAAATTGGATATTGAGAAGTACTATGATGTTTGAATTTGTTTCTGATTAAATAAGATGATTTGTTTAAAAGTTGAATGTTATGATTCCGCTGCATATTAAAATGAAGTTGGTTTGTCTAAGAGCTGTTATAAGTTGTTTTGTGCTTATCTGAGATTAAAGTGCTATGTATCTGTTTATGAGTTGTTAATATGAAGTAAATGTGATATCCCAAATACTTGTTGATAGTTTTTAAAATACTCTGATTTCACGCATGATATTTTCTGGTAGAATTTGGGGTGTTACACCTGACCCTCTAGTGAAAGAGGGTATTTATAGACCCCAGCGTTGGGCCATGATCTCGCTATTGGGTTGGATTTCCAAGCCCAACTAAGAGATTGTCAGGTTTCCTGAGCGGAAATATCGGAGGTACGTGAGTGCCCTCTGTCCTGGTCAACCTCTCCGAAGTTTAAGGGAGATGCGGTCTTTTAAGGACCACGTGGACTCCACATTATTCGGGGAGTTGGATATGAAAGAGCCCTACGAGGAGTAAGGTCCTCAGCGAGGGTGATGCTCACGGGGAGCACCCGTGCCAGGCGCCAGCCAGCTCGCGGGGAGCATTGTGTCGAGCATAATGGGGACGAGCGTTCTTTCTTGTCAATTAGGAGCGCATGGTGGTTTAGGCCTCTAAGGCTAAGTGGGCCGAAAGTAGATTGGGCCTAATTTTGGCCCAGTCCAGAACAGTTCCTATCCTGATATTCAGTTCAGTTTTGAAGGAACCGCCTCCGGATCTCTATCGATCTTCCGAAGGAGCAAGCCCTCTGATACATCAGATCAGTTGGAAATATCTAAGTCCTGACGATTTATTTTCGTTCAAAAGAAGAACTCGTCTGCCTAGTCCTGATGCTTACTATCATTTGAAGATGTTTTCTTTACCCGACGTACACAGTTCGGAAGAGATATTTGTTCATATCCTAATATTCAGATTCCGATTAGTTGAAGGAACCGCCTCCGGATCTCCGTCGATCTTCCGAAGGAGCAAGCCACTGATATCATCAGATCAGATGGAGATGTCTACCTGATCGACTTTGTCTTTCAGATGAAGATTGTCCTATTTATTTTCTGGCATCATGTCCAGATCAGTTTAAAGGCATTCTTTCCCCGGCGTACACAGTTCGGAAGAGAACCGCCTCCGGATCCCCGTGGTCTTACGAAGGAGCTAGCCGCTAATTCCCAGATTAGTAGGAATATCTACCTGATGATTTAATTGCATCAAAAGAGATGTCTGCCCAGATTCCCAGATCATGATTCCCAAATCAGAGATACCTATTACCCGTTGATGTCCGAATCAACTGATGTATCTCCCTCGTTCCCAGATTGACCTAAGACATCTGTCCCGATGCAAGTTCAGAGACATCTGCTACGTCTGATGCCCAGATATGTCGAGATGTTCCTTCTCTTGATGACCAGATCATTTGAAGTGTTTCCCCTGCCTGTGGGTGCCCGTTCCTTCTTATCGCAAGTTGGAGCTTATTTAATTATCTAGGTCAATTGAAGTTTTTTATCCCTGCTTGCGGGGTGGTACATTCCTTCTTATTACAAGATGGAATCTTCTATTGATCATGAGTGCAAATATTTGAGTTCATTCTAGTATTCAATCTCCTTCCACCTCAATGGTTTGAAACTTTCGTTTCTCACTCGTCAAGTTCAAGAAGTTTGAATAGGGGCAGCTGTTGCACCCCAAAATTTGCCCTCTTCTTCGTTCTATAAGTTATCAAAGACGTTTATTTCGTCGCTAAAATAATCAAGGAAAATTAAAGAGTTTCTTCTAGAGTCACAAGTTAAGGACTAGGTTTCAAAGTATCCTTTGGGGTTCATGAGTCAAGCTACGTTTGTTCTTATGCTTGTGTACATTTATGGGGATATCATGTATGCTCGGTGCTTGAGTTTGAAGATATATATTACGGGTAGCACATGTCGTCGTCATCGTGTGAATTAGGGTTGAATTGGAGGATGGTTCACTCTCTTATCATTTGCTTCATGGTTAGATGATTCACTGAGTTGATTGAAGAGAGATTATGTACAAGTCCTTTCGTTCATTGGTTTGTTTCTATTATGAGAGTTGGTACAATTTGAACGTGGAACTTAAAAACTCAAATTGAAATGTATTTGGTGGGAAAAGAAACTTAAAAGTTATGTTATCCAAGTTACATTCGACAATGGGTTCAAGATTTATTCATCATAATTCAAGTTTCAATTATATCCAATATTCAAGATGAATCTCCATTTGCAAAGTTCATTCAAATTGTTATCTTGATTCATTACAAGTTCCTTTTTAAGGTTCATTACAAGTTCACGAAAGTTTGTATCATCCATTATAAAATCCATACATCCATGTCCATTACATCATTCAAGCCCATTACAAAAATACCAAAAATGCAAAAAAAAAGGAAAACCAAATCCCTGCACTTCAAATAACCGAGCTGCACAAAATCAATAAATGGCCACTGCACAAGTCATGCCTATGAGCCCCACGCCAACTCAACATAAACCGATAAGTCCCTGCATAAAGAAAAAACAAACCGAAATGGAACCCTAAAAAAAACCAGAGCCAAGCTTCAATCCGAACAAAAACTTGCAGCTGCAACTTTAAGCTCTGCACAAGCAATTTCGAACCGAACCGAAAAGGAGCATATCAGAAAAGCCGGTTCAGCAAAAAGTGGATAACAGAATAGCTCAAAAAACCGAAACAAAATTGCTAAAAGATATATAGCAGATGAAGGGGAGATTCAGAGGCTTCACAATAAAACCTGCAACAGAAATTCACAAAAGAATCCAAAACCTTTGATAATCTTCTCTTTGGAATCGATTCAATCTTCTGAACCAAAACATCAAACCTTAACTCAAAAAAAGTTTCACAAAACCTTCATCGATTCATCACCAATCGCACATCCTCCATTTCTGCAACATCCAACAACAACATCTTCTTCAATCCACAATCATCACAACCTTCATCTCTCTCCCTCTATATCCATCAGAAATTGATAACAGAAAAGAAGGAATCAGAAAATCACTCACCTGCATAACCAAAAATGTAACAGAAAGAAAAATCAGAAGGAAAATTCGTAACATGAAAATGTAACAAACCTTCTCGATCTTGAATCTTCATCAATCACCTTCAATCTTGAACCTTCTCTCACCGAATCATCATCTCCAACAATCTTCAATCATCACGGACAGAATCAGGAAGGAAAAGATAACAAACCTGAACTGAGGAAATCATTCACAAAATCACTCATAAATCACCACCACGAATCATCGCAAGAGCGACATCGCAATCGTCATCACCATCAATCATCAATAATCTTCATTCAATCCTCAACCTTCGATCATAGAACCAATCACCAGAAAATCCTCTTCATCATCTCACAACTTCATTGAATCATCACCGCTTCAATCTTCATCAGAACTCGTAGCGCACAACATTGCCACTCTCTGATCTTCGCCCAAGCTTCAACAACATCACCTTCATTATGCTTCGACAAGGAGAGGGAGGCACCTCAGTTGCCGTTTGCTGAGGGTGGAGATACGTCGCCGCTTTGATTCACGAAGGAGAAGAGAGTCTCAAAAGGGACTCTAATGGTCACTCATGTTAGAAAACCCTAATCCCTTTTTAATTTTAACTTTTGATTTAAATCTTGTTTACTGTTATTAATGAGACTATAATATGATTTGTTTAGTTTTAGTTTGATGATAAAGTGATTAACAAATCTAAAAAAACTTCATACAAATCTGAATGATTGAATTGGATTTTGAGATAAACATTTGGGCCATTCCACGAAAATACTGGATCTACAACCCCTCTGAGCCCATGTTGCACTACTTTTGTCACAAAAAATGAACAAAAAACATTGTCCTTGGGCCATGTTTGGGCCTAGCCCCCCTGTTACTGCCTACACCATATTTTCACTCAATAAACCTTCTGACTCCATTTTAATTCATGCTTTAGAGCTAGTTTTCTTCATTTTTTTTAGTAACAAAAATATAAAATCATTGAGTTTTCCTAGATTTTTTAGCATGATAAAAAGATATATAAAAACATGTACCATTTTCCGTGTTAGATTTAATATTTTTTACATAGTTTTGTTCTATTGTTTTAGATAAAAATGCCATAAAAAAACAATTTCATTTTGTTAGATTTTTGTTTAGGATTTAATTAGAACTTAATTGCTAGTATTTTCTATAGCGTGCTTCCTTGCTACTACTGATTTGTTTGCTGAGATGTGCGAGATACTTCAAGAGAGTCTTCAATTGTGATTCGACTTGCTTCGTGTTCCACTTTATTTGTGGGACACGAATTTGCTTCTAGTGCGATTTGTCTTACGACTTGATTTGTGTTGTGTTCCACTTTATTTGTGGGAGACGAACCTATTTCCGATGCCAGTCACCTGATCTCTCATTCATTGAGACGTATACTCTTGTGCTGTCTGGATTGTTTCCCTTGCAGGTTGCTCATGTGGTTATGCTTGACGTGTACCACATGTCGCTCGTGATTTATTTTCGCGACGTCGCTTTCTGACTTGTTTTGCTTGATGATGGCTTACGCGAAGTATTCTGGACTTTTCTGCTTACGCTTGCTAGCTCATTATGGATTTGTTATCCGTTAGGTATTGTCTCCTTCTCCCTTTTACCGCTTTCCGCATCATCCTATTACATGAGAAGTAGGACTTAGGCATGCATCTGGACAAACCCTCGAAAGAGGCTCTATTTTTGTTGGTGTTTTTACATTTGTGCTTTGCGGCAGGGAGTCACGGTGTAATAAGTCCTAGATGGCACTCCGTTAAGTCCTCTTGGAAGGCACGCGGAAAGGGTTAGCAATCAACCCCCGCCTAGTCTCATCGAGTCCGTTCAGTATGCGCATGCTACGCGTTGCTCGCTTCCGAACCTGCACAAGATCTTGTTATCGAGTATGTCATGAAAAGGGTTCATGCAACCGGACCCCCACACTTCCTATAGCTCGCTTTGTTCGACGATGATGCTCTATGTACACACGAACCGTTTTCCTTTCCGATTCGTGACGGCTTGGTTGCAGAGAGGGACTCGCTCCTCTCGTCTATTGCCTGATCATTTTCGCGAGGTCTAATGATTGGTTGACTCGGATGATTTTCTCCCCTTGGCTATGGCGGTACCGCTTTTCTACCACTCGGCCAGTGCCGGTGGTTTTGTTTGCTTTACGAGCGGAGCTCGTTTGTGTGATACTCTTGTTTGCTTTCCCTCTCCTTCGTAGGTTGCTAGTTTAGTTTAGACTTGTACCCTTTGTATGATAACATTAGGTAGCAAGCTTTCCCCCTTAGCTTAGGTTTTCCTCATGCCTTCATTAAAACACAAACCACACTCTTTCATTTTCTTTTCTTAAGAACTTGTTATTTCCGCTCCATTCCCAAGCATATGTCTCCAAAGGTCGAGCAGCGGAGTGTGAATGTAACTCGTTCACCTTAAAAACACAAAACAAACAGAAACTAGTTAGCCGAGCTACGATAGCTCTGATTCTGCAAAACAGATACGTGGGCAGCGGGGTAGGGCCCGTGCGAGCACAATCCTTTATTTTCCCTACATTTTGCATGCATTTTAGTCCAGGTTAGTGCAGTTTGCTTACACACCCATAGATTTAGACACTAGCATGGATACCATCGAGTATGATGGGCGCGAGGGGTGCTAGCACCTTCCCCTCGCGTAACCGACTCCCTTATGTTAGAACAAGATTTGTTCTTATCAATTATCTTAGTTTTGATGATAACAATAATATGAATTTTGCTTAAGATAATATGGTACTCTAATCCAATGCAATTTCCCTTTCAGGAAATATATAAAGAGTACGCATAATTCAGCGCTCAGAAGATGTATCTCAAATGGTTCAGCATGCAACATCAGAACATGGTCTGGCAAGACATCAGAAGATGGTCGAAGCAGAATCAGAACATGGGTCTATGGAAGCATCAGAAGAACATGAGATCAGAAGCACTGAAGATCAGAAGATGGTATCACGCTCAGAAGCACTTCAAGGTCAGAAGATCAGAAGATGCTATGCACCAAGCTGTTTGACTCTGATGATATTCAAACGTCGTATTCACAAACATCAGATCAGAAGGAAGTACACGTGGCAGACTACGCTGACTGACAAAAGGAACGTTAAAGCTACTAAAGGCTACGTCAGTAGACACAGCGTGAACAAGGCTCGAGGTAGTTGACAAAAGCGTATAACATTAAATGCAAAGCTGTACGGAACACGCAAAGCATTAAATGCATTCAACGGTCATCTTCTCAACGCCTATAAATATGAAGTTCTGATGAGAAGCAAGGTTAACGATTCTGCACCAAAACAACTCATATCAAACTTGCTGAAACGCTGTTCAAATCTAAACTCAGAATCTTCATCTTCATCAAAGCTCACTACATTGCTGTTGTAATATCTTAGTGAGATTAAGCTTAAATTGTAAGAGAAATATCACAGTTGTGATTATCGCTTTTAAGAAGCATTTGTAAACTCTTGAATTGATTACATTAAGTTGTAAGGAACTAGAGTGATCAGTTGATCAGTATACTCTAGGAAGTCTTAGCAGTTAGCTGAGCAGGAAGTCTTGGCAGTTGGCTGAGCAGGAAGTCTTGGCAGTTGGCTGAGCAGAAAGTCTTAGGAGTGAACTAAGCCTAGAGTGATCGTGTTGATCAGTAGACTCTAGAAAAGTCTTAGGAGTGAACTAAGCAGTTGTTCCTGGAGTGATCAGGTTGTGATCAGAAGACTCTGGAAGACTTAGTTGCGGCTAAGTGGAAAACCATTGTAATCCGTGCGATTAGTGGATTAAATCCTCAGTTGAGGTAAATCATCTCTGCGGGGGTGGACTGGAGTAGCTTCGTTAACAGCGAACCAGGATAAAAATAATTGTGCATTTCATTTTTATCGCTCAAGTTTTTAAGTCACACTTATTCAATCCCCCCCTTTCTAAGTGTTTTTCTATCCTTCAATTGGTATCAGAGCGCCGGTTCTAAGGTGCAAGCACTTAACCGTGTTTAGAAAAGATTCAGGAAGAGAAAAACGCTTCATTTAAAAGATGGTTGATGAAAGTGAAAGGACTATACCTACACCTGCATCTACATCTGGCTCTGCTGAGCAATACAACGGTAACAATGGTTATACTAGACCGCCGGTATTTGTTGGTGAAAACTTTGAATACTGGAAAGATAAACTGGAGAGTTACTTTCTGGGTCTAGATGGTGATCTATGGGATCTTCTGATGGATGGTTACAAACATCCAGTAAATGCCAGAGGCGTGAAGCTGTCAAGGCAAGAAATGAATGATGATCAAAAGAAGCTTTTCAGGAATCATCATAAATGTAGAACTGTTTTGCTGAATGCTATCTCTCATGCTGAGTATGAGAAGATATCTAACAGGGAAACGGCCTATGACATATATGAGTCCTTGAAAATGACTCATGAAGGAAATGCTCAAGTCAAGGAGACAAAAGCTCTTGCCTTAATCCAGAAGTATGAAGCCTTCAAGATGGAGGATGATGAAGACATTGAAAAGATGTTTTCGAGATTTCAAACTCTGACTGCTGGATTGAGAGTTCTTGACAAAGGATACACCAAGGCTGATCATGTAAAGAAGATCATCAGAAGCTTACCCAGAAGATGGGGTCCGATGGTGACTGCATTCAAGATTGCGAAGAATCTGAATGAAGTTTCTCTGGAAGAGCTTATCAGTGCCTTGAGAAGCCATGAGATTGAGCTGGACGCAAATGAGCCTCAAAAGAAAGGTAAGTCTATTGCATTAAAATCTAATATCAAGAAATGCACTAACGCTTTTCAGGCTAGAGAAGAAGATCCTGAAGAATCAGAATCTGAAGAAGAAGATGAACTGTCCATGATTTCCAGAAGGCTAAATCAACTCTGGAAGACCAAGCAAAGGAAGTTCAGAGGCTTCAGAAGTTCAAGGAAATTTGAACGTGGAGAATCTTCTGATGAAAGAAGATTTGACAAGAAGAAGGTCATGTGCTATGAATGCAATGAGCCTGGACACTACAAGAATGAATGTCCAAATCTTCAGAAGGAAAGTCCCAAGAAAAAGTTTCATAAGAAGAAAGGTCTTATGGCAACCTGGGATGAGTCAGAAGATGATTCAGAAGATGAGCAGGCCAACTGTGCGCTGATGGCGACAGAAGATGACGGATCAGAATCTACATCAGAATCAGATTCTGAAGAGGTATTTTCTGAACTTACTAGAGATGAGTTAGTTTCCGGTCTAACTGAACTTCTGGAACTCAAGTCTCAGATAAGTCTCAAATACAAAAAGCTGAAAAAGCAATTTGAATTTGAAACAAAGAAGCTTGAGTTGGAGAATTCTGAATTAAAAGAAAAACTTTTAAAATTATCCAATAATGTTGGATCTCCTTCTGATTCAGAAAAATCCACTCCTAGTCTGAACCATATTCTGAAAGAATATGATTTAAGTTTCAGAAAGTTCTTATCTAGAAGTATTGGCAGAAGTCAGCTAGCTTCTATGATATATGCTGTGTCTGGAAACAAAAGAGTTGGCATTGGTTATGAGGGTGAAACCCCATACAAACTTGAACCTGTTGATGAAATGAAACTTACATACAAGCCAGTGTATGATCAGTTCAAGTATGGCCACTCTCATGATATTAGGCACACCTCACATGCACAAAGTTTTCACATAACACACACTAAGAAGCATGTGACACAACCTAGGAAATATCATGAAACTCACATTAAGAATTATCATGCTGTTCCTCCTATTGCTTATAATGTAAAACCCAAGTTCAAACAGAACTTGAGAAAATCTAACAAGAAAGGACCCAAAAAGATGTGGGTACCTAAGGATAAGATTATTCCTATTGCAGATATCCTTGGCTGCAAGAAGGACAAAGCACAACATGTCATGGTACCTGGACTCTGGATGCTCGCGACACATGACAGGAAGAAGGTCTATGTTCCAAGACCTGGTGCTTAAGTCTGGAGGAGAAGTCAAGTTCGGAGGAGATCAGAAGGGCAAGATAATTGGCTCTGGAACTATAAAATCTGGTAACTCTCCTTCCATCTCTAATGTACTTCTTGTAGAAGGATTAACACATAACCTTCTATCTATCAGTCAATTAAGTGACAATGGTTATGATATAATCTTTAATCAAGAGTCTTGCAAGGCTGTAAATCAGAAGGATGGCTCAATCCTATTTACAGGCAAGAGGAAGAACAACATTTATAAGACAGATCTGCAAGATCTTATGAGTCAAAAGGTGACTTGTCTTATGTCTGTTTCTGAAGAGCAGTGGGTCTGGCACAGGAGATTAGGTCATGCTAGTTTGAGAAAGATCTCTCAGATTAACAAACTGAATCTTGTCAGAGGACTCCCTAATCTGAAATTCCAATCAGATGCTCTTTGTGAGGCATGTCAGAAGGGCAAGTTCTCCAAACCTGCATTCAAGTCTAAGAATGTTGTTTCTACCTCAAGGCCATTAGAACTCTTGCACATTGATCTGTTTGGACCAGTCAAAACAGCATCTGTCAGAGGAAAGAAATATGGATTAGTCATCGTAGATGATTATAGCCGCTGGACATGGGTAAAATTCTTGAAACACAAGGATGAGACTCATTCAGTGTTCTTTGATTTCTGCATTCAGATTCAATCTGAAAAAGAGTGTAAAATCATAAAGGTCAGAAGTGATCATGGTGGTGAATTTGAGAACAAATCCTTTGAAGAATTCTTCAAAGAAAATGGTATTGCCCATGATTTCTCTTGTCCTAGAACTCCACAGCAAAATGGGGTTGTAGAACGAAAGAATAGGACTCTTCAAGAAATGGCCAGAACCATGATCAATGAAACCAATATGGCTAAGCATTTCTGGGCAGAAGCAATAAACACTGCATGTTATATTCAGAATAGAATCTCTATCAGACCTATTCTTAATAAGACTCCCTATGAATTGTGGAAGAATAAAAAGCCCAACATTTCATATTTCCATCCTTTTGGATGTGTATGCTTTATTCTGAACACTAAAGATCATCTTGGTAAGTTTGATTCCAAAGCTCAAAAGTGTTTCCTTCTTGGATATTCTGAACGCTCAAAAGGCTACAGGGTATACAATACTGAAACATTGGTTGTAGAAGAATCAATCAATATCAGGTTTGATGATAAGCTTGGTTCTGAAAAACCAAAGCAAGTTGATAATTTTGCAGGTTGTGATATTGACATATCAGAAGTTGCTGAGCCAAGAAGCAACGCATCAGAAGCAGAGCTCCTCAGAAGCAAAGAATCTGAAGATCAAGTAACAGCTTCTCTGGAGGATCTAAGTATTTCTGAAGAACCATCTGTCAGAAGATCATCCAGACTCATCTCTGGTCATTCAGAAGATGTCATTCTTGGAAAGAAGGATGATCCAATCAGAACAAGAGCATTCCTTAGGAACAATGCAGACTGTCAATTAGGTCTTGTATCTTTGATCGAGCCAACTTCTGTTGATCATGCTCTAGAAGATCCAGACTGGATAATTGCTATGCAAGAAGAACTAAATCAGTTCACAAGGAATGATGTTTGGGATCTTGTTCCTAGACCAGATGGATTCAATATAATTGGTACAAAATGGGTCTTCAGAAACAAGCTTAGTGAGAAAGGTGAAGTGGTAAGGAACAAAGCCAGACTGGTGGCTCAGGGTTATAGTCAGCAAGAAGGGATTGACTACACAGAAACCTTTGCACCAGTGGCCAGGTTAGAGTCTATTCGTCTATTAATTTCCTTTGCCACTCAACATAACATCACTCTCTATCAGATGGATGTTAAGAGTGCCTTCTTAAATGGTTATATAGATGAAGAAGTTTATGTCCATCAACCTCCTGGTTTTGAAGACTCTATGTCTCCTAATCATGTTTTTAAACTTAAGAAATCATTGTATGGATTGAAACAGGCTCCCAGAGCTTGGTATGAACGCTTAAGTTCTTTCCTTCTAGATAATGGTTTCACTAGAGGAAAAGTGGACACTACTCTCTTTTGTAAAACCTTTGAAAAGGATATTTTAATTTGTCAAATATATGTAGATGATATTATTTTTGGAACATCTAATGCTACACTTGGAAAGGAGTTTGCTAAGTCTATGCAGGCTGAGTTTGAAATGAGCATGATGGGAGAACTCAAGTATTTCCTTGGAATACAAATAAATCAAACATCAGAAGGAACGTATGTTCACCAAACCAAGTATGTGAAGGAACTTCTGAAGAAGTTTAATCTTCTAGACTGCAAAGAAGCCAAAACTCCTATGCATCCAACATGCATCCTAGGTAAGGATGAGGTAAGTAAGAAGGTAGATCAGAAGCTATACAGAGGTATGATTGGATCTCTTCTATATCTGACTGCTTCTAGACCTGACATTCTGTTCAGTGTTTGTTTGTGTGCTAGATTCCAATCGGATCCTAGAGAATCTCATTTAACTGCTGTTAAGAGAATTCTAAGGTATCTGAAAGGTACTACTAATGTTGGTTTAGTTTACAGAAAATCTAAAGAATACAACTTAGTAGGATTCTGCGATGCTGATTATGCTGGAGACAGAATTGAAAGAAAAAGTACTTCAGGAAGTTGCCAATTTCTTGGAAGTCACTTAATCTCCTGGTACAGCAAAAAGCAAGCAACCATTGCTCTATCAACCACAGAAGCAGAATATGTCGCAGCTGCTGGTTGTAGCACACAGATGCTCTGGATGAAAAGTCAGTTAGAAGATTATCAGATATTTGAGAGTAACATTCCTATATTCTGTGATAATACTTCTGCTATATGTTTATCTAAGAATCCTATTCTTCATTCAAAAGCTAAACATATTGAGATAAAACATCATTTCATAAGGGACTATGTTCAGAAGGGTGTTATATCTTTAAACTTTGTTGATACAGACCATCAATGGGCTGATATCTTTACAAAACCCCTGGCTGAAGATAGGTTTAAGTTCATTCTGAAGAACATCAGTATGGATTTATGCCCAGAATGAGAAGATGAGAATTTCTCATATATGAGTATCTTCTGAAATGAATGTGGAACATTTTTTTTAATCAGAAGTTCTGATTGAATTCGTTTAGAAATTATGATTCGGTTATTACTAACGTTTCAGTGTCTAAGTTGATTCAGAATCTCTCTTTAAAGCAAAACAGCTGTAACTGGCTATCCAGATGGTAAACACGTGTTCACTATTCCTGGACAAGCGTGCGTGCAGTTGAGGGGACGTCTACTTAGGTAACTGTGCAAATCACGTCTTTTGTCATTATTATCTCTCCTCATGTCACGTAACATTAAATGCTTTTCATCATTTACTCTCTTTCAGTTTTCTTTTTATACTCTTCAAACGTTTCTTTTCCCTCTCATATTTCTCTCTCTCTGCATTCGGTTTCTTTTTCATCTCTCTCTTTTCATATCATAAACCCTAGCAATTTCCAATATCTGAAAGTTCATCATGAATCCATCGTCAAACTCTGGGAATCAAGACAATGATAGGAAACAAAAGAGAAAGGCTTCTGCTGAACCAGAAACCAAACCTAAAAGAGTTAGGATCTCCTATGACCCTCTCAAAATATATCAACCCCTTGACGATTCTCGTCAATCACCTCCCTCTTCAAAGAAAAAATTTCCTTGCGTTTTACATTCCAGTAAATGTTTTTCTTTTGTCGTTTTTTACATCTGAATCTTTTTAAATATGCTTTTTGATGTTATGACAAAAAGGGGGAGAAAGATAAATGATAAATGATTTGATTAAATCTATCAGTTGCTGGGTAAAGGCTCCCACACATTCACTAACAAGAACTGCAAGTTCTATATGGTTTAAGTGTTTTGCAGGTACAAAGAAGTGAAGTGAATCTTCAAAGCAAACACTAGAAGCAAAACCATTGAAACTGAAGCAAGCTGAGTGCTGTCAAGCTTCAGAGATCAGAAGCAAGAAAGAAGAATGAATCAGAAGCACTGATAATAGAATTTGAATATCATTGTCTATCCTGTTATGACAAAATTCTATTTGCCCTGATACATATAATGTTATGGCTCTGATACATTACTTGCTCTGATACATGTTTTTAGCCTAAAATGCTCTGATACATTTGGCTCTGATACATATCATGTATTTGAATATACATTTTATGTTCTAACTCGTTCATGCTGACTTTTGTCGTTTAGTTTTTGTTCTGTAACATTTCAGGATGTAGAGATGCTCAGATGATGCTCTGGTACATTCAACAATGTTCTGATACAAATCTAGCATGAAGTGATGTTGGTAGACATTCAAAGTTCTGAAGCTATCCGAGGGAAGCAGAAATCAGAAGATGTGAATGTTCTAAAAGATCCAGTAATTCAAGTTCTGAAGCTGTCCTGAATGGAAGCAGAAGTCAGAAGCTGTGAATGTTCTGAAGATCAAAGAAATTCAAGTTCTGAAGCTGTCCTGAATGGAAGCAGAAGTCAGAAGCTGTGAATGTTCTGAAGATCAAAGAAATTCAAGTTCTGAAGCTGTCCAATGGAAGCAGAAGTCAGAAGCTATGAATTCTCTGAAGGCAGAAGCTCATATGATCGTCTCTACCGAAATAATCAGGGAAGTCTTTTATTAAAGTTCTTCGAGTATTTATTTCAGGAGGAGATTATTTATCTCAGGGGGAGATTGTTAATCTCAGGGGGAGACATATTCATATGCTTATGCTATAGCTGTGTAATTTGTCTTTTGCCGTCTACTCTTTCTGATCGCAAATTCATATCATTTATATATGTTTTTGTCATCATCAAAAAGGGGGAGATTGTTAGAACAAGATTTGTTCTTATCAATTATCTTAGTTTTGATGATAACAATAATATGAATTTTGCTTAAGATAATATGGTACTCTAATCCAATGCAATTTCCCTTTCAGGAAATATATAAAGAGTACGCATAATTCAGCGCTCAGAAGATGTATCTCAAATGGTTCAGCATGCAACATCAGAACATGGTCTGGCAAGACATCAGAAGATGGTCGAAGCAGAATCAGAACATGGGTCTATGGAAGCATCAGAAGAACATGAGATCAGAAGCACTGAAGATCAGAAGATGGTATCACGCTCAGAAGCACTTCAAGGTCAGAAGATCAGAAGATGCTATGCACCAAGCTGTTTGACTCTGATGATATTCAAACGTCGTATTCACAAACATCAGATCAGAAGGAAGTACACGTGGCAGACTACGCTGACTGACAAAAGGAACGTTAAAGCTACTAAAGGCTACGTCAGTAGACACAGCGTGAACAAGGCTCGAGGTAGTTGACAAAAGCGTATAACATTAAATGCAAAGCTGTACGGAACACGCAAAGCATTAAATGCATTCAACGGTCATCTTCTCAACGCCTATAAATATGAAGTTCTGATGAGAAGCAAGGTTAACGATTCTGCACCAAAACAACTCATATCAAACTTGCTGAAACGCTGTTCAAATCTAAACTCAGAATCTTCATCTTCATCAAAGCTCACTACATTGCTGTTGTAATATCTTAGTGAGATTAAGCTTAAATTGTAAGAGAAATATCACAGTTGTGATTATCGCTTTTAAGAAGCATTTGTAAACTCTTGAATTGATTACATTAAGTTGTAAGGAACTAGAGTGATCAGTTGATCAGTATACTCTAGGAAGTCTTAGCAGTTAGCTGAGCAGGAAGTCTTGGCAGTTGGCTGAGCAGGAAGTCTTGGCAGTTGGCTGAGCAGAAAGTCTTAGGAGTGAACTAAGCCTAGAGTGATCGTGTTGATCAGTAGACTCTAGAAAAGTCTTAGGAGTGAACTAAGCAGTTGTTCCTGGAGTGATCAGGTTGTGATCAGAAGACTCTGGAAGACTTAGTTGCGGCTAAGTGGAAAACCATTGTAATCCGTGCGATTAGTGGATTAAATCCTCAGTTGAGGTAAATCATCTCTGCGGGGGTGGACTGGAGTAGCTTCGTTAACAGCGAACCAGGATAAAAATAATTGTGCATTTCATTTTTATCGCTCAAGTTTTTAAGTCACACTTATTCAATCCCCCCCTTTCTAAGTGTTTTTCTATCCTTCACCTTACTCTTTTTCTCTGGTCGTGAGACCGTTGTTTTGTTTCGTGGTTTCCTGGCATTCCCTTCCTTTTCAGGATAAATATGTCAGTGGAGACTCTGTTAATTTTCGCGGTAGCGACAGTAGGCACTTTCAACAATGGCAACAATAGGATCATCAAAAATTTCTATTAAAATATCACGAGGAATATTAATATCAGCATAACCATCATTAGGATCCTAAAGCTTACCTTCACCCAATTTTAAATGCCACTTTGAAAACTCATCAATGTCCTTTTTTTCTTCATCACTCTGACCTCCTTTCAAACGCATATTTATTTGTTAAAGTCAAGATCTCACAAGAATTTCATAAGTAAGATGCATTGATAGTAGCGTTAGCAATGTCAAATCTACTACCTCTAGGGATAACCGGTAAAATTTATCAGAAATCTCCATCATTATATTCAATGTTGCAAGTAGAATTGTCCAAAATAGGTACAGGTAATTTAAATTTAGATGGAGCAATTCTGCCCCTAGGTAATAAAAGTGATGCTATCCCACTCGAAGTGACAATAATTTTTTTTCATGTTTATACCGTAAAGAAGTTGCAAGTGTCTTCCACATGTAAGTTTTACCAGTACCTCCGTAACAATATAAGAAATAACTCCTCCTTTCTTATTATTAACAACAAACATGATTCCATTCATAAATATGTCGTTGCTCATCTTCAAGAAGAAAATATGAAAATTGCAATAAGAAATGTAATGAAATATGATATCAAATCAAATGTAAAAGTAGAATGCAAGTTACCTGTTAGCAGGGACGGAACTACAGCTGGCCCAATGTAGGCAGTGGCCCTCACTAACATTTGAGTTATTCACATATTATTATCATACAATTGTTTTATATATGTTTTAATGAACAAATTGAAGGGTAGTAAAAGATGACTTATTATTTTGAAAATATAATGGAACGAATATGGGTTACTCTCTTGTCTCAAATAAAATGTCAATTTAGGTTTTATATAAAATTTAAGAAATGATTAATTAGATAAATTTTAATAATGAAATTAATATTATATTTTAAAATACACTTATTACGTAGGAGAATAATTTAGGGAAGATAAATTTAATAATTAAATATATTATGTGATTGAGATAGCTCAACTGATAAGTCTTAGTTGAGTTAATTGATACTAAAATATCGATTATGAATTTAATATAAACAAGTTGTTGATATTTATTAATCAACTATTTAAAATATATATATTAATGACAAAATCTCGTATTAGTTTTTAAAGTGACAATTATTTTGAGACAACTATAACAATGTTTTAAGACTTGAAAAATATATTTATTATTTAAAATAAATATTTATTTTATTTTTAATTATTCAAATTTATATGTAAATTTTGCCCCCACTCTATAATATTTATGGGTCCGTCCCTACCTGTTAGAGCACTAGATAGGTGATGGAATTCAGATTTCATCAAATCAACATCGTATCTTCACTCTTCATATATTAGTCGATTTCCCAATTGTTGAAGTACATAACCATCTGGATACGATATAAGTTTAAAATACGTAAGACTCCTCTGAACTGCTTGCACTAAGATTTCAATCTCAATTAATGTTAAATTCTTTAATTTGTCTTCAGTTAAAACCAAATTAGTTAAATAAAGGAACACTGATGTGAGTGAGAAAAAATCCCAATAATGTTATATAAATAAATAATGATACATGTATCATATACCAATGGTTTGATTCTGCTGAATATAAAGTTATGTACCTGAGTTATTAGCCAAAGTTCTTTCTAAATGCAAAAGATCATCTGCCAGCAACATCCAAGTTTTCTTCCAAACATTTTTTGGTATGTTTATAGTTCCAGATAGCAACATAACAACAAACTATTTCCTCAAGAAATGTCTAGATCCCCATTAACAAGCCTATTTAATAGCACCAATATATTCTCTATCAAGATCTTGATGTGCTATGGGACACTGTTGTGGAAGAATCATCGTGGCAGAGATAGGTAGAATCACTGTGACAAAGAAAGAGAATAGTTTTCTATATGTCTAATACTGGGCATCAAGAGTGAACAGTTTTCATATTGAAATTACAGTTTATGATTTGCCAACAATCTTTGTTGAGTGTTATGTATTACTTTGCTCCTATTGCATAAATATGTCTCATGAATGTATGTGTAACAATCTTCAAAATTGAGTCTTTGGGAAATGCAGAAACTTAATGACATCATGAAGATGAATTTTGGGGGTTACTATGTTATTTTCATGATGTTAATCTTGTCAATCTACACTAGTCCGATCTATAACGAGATCTTTTTTGTTCCATTGAACTCTTCGACCCCTCTGCGTGTGAGGGTTGTGACCTTTCTTGCAGGTGATTGCAATCTCTTTTATAAATCAATATTATCTTTATACTACTAGAGATTTAGTCACTATTATTCTATTTACATGCTTGTAGGCTCAAGCTGGTATTGCATTAGGAAAGCACACCAGGATAATTTTGGATGTTGATGCGGGGTTGAAAGTTTTGGCGGTTTCCTATTCAAAAGAGATGTTATTGCAATGTCTTTATCTCTGAGAGTCGAACATGAAGCACAATTTCAATTTGCACTTGAAAGAGGCATTCCTACCATATATGTTATTGGGTTCTCAAAGGATGGCATTCCCCGATGGTGTTTTTCATCCTCGTTCATTGTGCGCGGCGATGTCGAGTACCATGGCATGTAGAAGGTTGGTTTCACTAATGCTTATATTGAGCTTAGATTTTTCATTTGGTTGAGTATGGTTTATGAGGAACATGAAACTTTATTTTTAGGTTGCAAGTTGCTTTTGGAATTGAATCAAGTTTTGCAGCCGCGTGGCTATTCTCCTTGGTCTGCTACTCCTTATTCCAAAAGCTTGAAGAAGATGTTGAGATAAGGTAGGGTAGGATTACATATCATATTGTGGACCGTCCTTTCGGGCCATACCCCTCCGTGGGTGGGATACGTGAACTGACTCTTTTTTGTCGATCGGACGCTTTCGCGTCGCTTTTGAAAAAAAGTTTACAGAGTCGCCACCGACCTTTTATTTTATCCAATGAAGGAAAGGTTTATAAAAGAAACAGAAAAAAGACCTTTGAGAGATTCTGGGTAAGGGGGTAGGTTATACAAAGGGAAGGTGTTAGCACCCTTTGTATCCATGGTTATCCATGGGCTCTTTAGTTTGCTTAGCTCATTTGCTTTACTTTTCAATTGATTCGGAATGCTTTACCTGTGTTTTTGAAATACCTTTGCAAATAGAATTTGTAATGATCCTTGTGCGGATATATACAAATGCTTGTTTATCTTTCGAAAGATGTTTTGAAAAGATCGTTAATTCTGTAATGATCCGTGTTTGGATGTATACAAAATATTGTCTTTTGGAAAATTCGTTTTAAAAAAACAACAGTGTATGAGAATTTTGTTTGTTTTGATTTTGAGCAAGCAAACTAGGAGGTCTACCCTGAGTTAGGAGGTCTTTATCCTTGTTCCCTTTAAAAATCTATCCATTCGTCGGATATAAACAAAAGGTTCGATTTTGTACTCGAAACAGTAGAAATGTAACTTTGATTTTGAAAAGAGTGAAAAGGGGTTACCCTAGGAGGTGCAAATGTGATTGTGATTGAATTCAGGTATTTATCTTTGAAGTTAGTGATCTGACGGTTCAGTTTTATCTTTGACATACACGCAGTTTATATGGGTGCTGGAAATTAAAATGCGGAAATGTAAAGTGCAGAAAGTAAATCTACGCTATTACATCGATTGTGCGGGAAATGTAAACTAGCCTATTTACATGAATTTGACATCCTATACATTTATCTAGGAATTTAAATTGTAATAAATAAAAGGCATGTTTTTGTATTTTTGTGATTTATTTTAAATATAATTAATGCATTATTAATTAATTTAAAAGAAAGAAAAGATGGAAATATGATTAAACCTAGCAAATAAGCTTAAAAATATGTACAAAATGTTTGTTAATTGATTTTAGAACAAAACTAATTTTTTTTGGAATTTTTGAAATTTGTTTTTGGGTTTTTTAAGTTAATTAAGACATAATTATATAAATAATTACACAAATAATTAAAGCTTAAAGAGAAAATTATCCTAAATATGTACAAAATTAGTTTATGATATATAAACAATATTTAACACAAAGAACAATTTTTTTTATGATTTTTTGATTGGTTAGAATAATTAAAAAGTAAATATATAAATATAAACTAATTAATTATGTAAAATATTGGAATTATGAAGAAAAATAAAATATTTTTATTTCAGAAAATAATATATATTTTTAGAAGTCTAAAATATTTTTTGTGGGATTTTTTGGATTTTTTAAGTATTTTTAATTAATTTTGCAAAGAAAATAAAATAAAAATAGAAAATGAAAAAAGATACTGATCCTGTGTGGTGAGGAGCTGAGGCTCCACGGTGTGCATGCATGTCAGATGCGTTGGATTGGAATATTGAATGAGATCAAGGGCTCAGATTGCAAGACACATGATGTAATGATGGGATTGCATGTATTGAATTGGTGGGGAGACCAAAGTCAGACTGGCCCCACCTCTTTCTTGTGTGGACAACGACCGGTTGACTGACGAACCACGCTGGGACGCGTGGTCGTCTTCAACCTCCAGACCTCACGTTTTTATATACAAATAGCGGGGGTTTTAAACCTCCCCTATTTTTACGATAAAATGCAACTTTTGAATAGCTTCATCAACCTGCAAAGATAAGCATTAGTAGCAAAAGAAGGCAACCCAGATCCACTAAACATGATGTCCTGAGTTCATTGGTGGTATCAGTTTCTTTGTTTGAGGCCTGTAGCCATGGGTTCGAAGAGTTTAAAGTATGAACACTCATATGCACTTGTTAATGGCATGAGGTGATTCTCACGTGGTAACTCTCATGTTAAAGCCCAGATCACTCCTATAGGACCTTATGAACATATTAGGATGGTTAGTTTACATGGAAATTGATTGCATATAAGAAAACGAAAGTCAAGTGCATATGTACATGAAGAACACTATGCTCACTATACGACTCTCATGGGACTATGTTAGGAGTTCAATCTTACTCTATATGATTTGAGAAGATGATTGGAAAGCTTTGTTTGTATTAATATTGCTTGGAATATAGAATTTGAAAATTACAAAGTGTATGTATTTTTTGGAGAATTTTATGATAATGATAGCTATGCTCTTGCCCTCAATTCGTGTCTCTCCTTGTTGCTGAAGTAGAATAGCTTATTTATAAGCCAAAGGCTGCTTGGAAGTGAAGCAAGAAGCTTTGATTGCTCTTGTTGAAAATTTGATTTTTAAAATATTAAAAATCTTTGAATTGTTGACCAAGTCTTCTTCTATTCAATGCACTTGTCTTGGGCATCAATTTTCTGCAGAAAAATGAAGACTTTGGAGGTGTGTCATACTTGGAGATCAAGCCATCAATTATCCATGCAATTTCCTTTAATTTTAATCTTAAAATAAGATAAAATTATGTCAAAAATGGATAATATAGATGTGGGCTTTGTCTTGGTCGTGGGAGGCCCATAGTAACATGGCAAAGATGTTTGGACCATAAAAACTTGGCATCTTTTGGAAAAAAAACATTTTTGAGCAATGTTGATTTCATGCATTTTCCCAAAATTTAGCCAACTTCAACAAGGTGTGAATCCTTCAATTTTTGTCATATGAAGGAGATCTTGCACTTTTTGGAAACCTCAAAGAGTCCTCTAACCAATGTCTTTGGTCTCATATCAAAATGATTTTTGGTTCTCCTTGTGTGTCCATTTGAAAAAAGTGTCTTTTTGTTGACTTTGAAAATGACCTGTAATGTCTTTGGCCATATTTTTCAAATGGTGAATGCTATGACCATGGGATCAATTGCATTTGAAAGATAATTGAATTTCCTTCAAAATGAGCTTTGGTTGACATTTTTTGGATGAAGGATGAGAGAGTTATGATCAGTCAAAGTTGAGTTGACTTTTCAGGCAAAAACCCTAATTTTGAATCTTAGGGTTTTGTTGATTTTTGATCTTTCCTTGATGAATTGTGATCATCCAATGATCAAATGTTGAATCCTTTGACAAAATATGGACTTTGGCAAAAAATTTCATTTTTGACTGTCAGTTGACTTTTTTGGTCAAACGGGTCGTCTGTTGACTGTTTGAGCTGCTGACGGTGCGTCTGAGTGAATTGAAGTTTGAAAATTTGTATGATGGTACTTTGAGATGTATGGATGTATATGAAATCCATTTGAGCTCTCAAAACTTGTTGCTCCTGTTAAAACAAGAAAAACCCTGATTAGGGACTGTCTGTATAGGAGGCAGTTAAGCGTACCTGATTTTTGTGCAGTGCTGAGTTTCTGCTAATCGCGTGATATTCAGAAGACTTCTAACACAAAAATCTTGGAAATTTGAATTGTGAATGATTGATTTGATTGATTGTACAAAACACTGTGAATTGTACTGTCTGCAGTTTGTCTGTCAACTGACTGTTCGTGTACTGAAGCAGCAGTTAAAGTGAAAAATCAACCGTCAAAGTTAATTTTCTTTTTTTTTTTTGTTGTTATTTTTGTTTTTGTTTGGTGTGAAGCATGAAAATTTATTTACATGACTTGTTAGAAAACAGAAACATAATAAATAACTGATATTTACGGTATGCGGGCAAAATTACCGATAATAACCTGAAAATTATTTAATGCACAGAAATAGAAATATTTGACTGGCAGAAAATACACAAAATATTATCTTAGTAATTAAGCAATATTATGACAAATAGTACAACATTTAATACTGACAGCATAAATATTACATACTATTGAACAGTACGACGAATAGACGGTACGTTTAAGAAAATAAGAAACACGGCAAACTTTAAAAATGACGGTTGATGAACCATGCTATGATCAATAACATGTAGAGGATTGGGAATGCAACTATTGCAGGTCCACACTTCTCAGGACTGTGTAGGCAGAAGAAAGTCATGATCACCGTAGCAATGGTGATGACTGTAAGAAACAGTGTCTCTATCCATTTTGCCATTCTTGCTAGGAAAGAAGAAAGAAAATGGATGATGAAGTAGAAATTTGAAAGAAGATTTAGAATTTGATGTGAGATTTTATGGAAGAATGAGAAGTATTTATAGAATGGAAAGAAGGAAAGAGACGTTGGGGAATGATGTGATTCCGTACAAATGGAAATTTTGAGTGGAAGTGAGATTTGAAAGAAAGTGTATGATATTGTTGGGAAAAGAGAGATGTGTAGAATAAAGTTGAGATTTGAATTGGAAAGAAGAGATTTGAAAAGATTTTGAAAATAATGGAATATAGTACAAAAGTTAGTGGGAAACCAAAAACAATTGTTACCAGTACAGTGTGAGTTTCCTGCTTTTGCGCCTGCAAAAAAGATTTAACCCTGCATGAACTGTGTTAGTACTATTTATCTGTAAAATAAATAAATAGTATTTGTGAAGTAAAGAACAGTATTTGGCGTTTGCGTAAGAATAAATTCCACTGTTAGCCAAGTTACTGTGTAAGAGAAATTCTGAAATTTAAGTACTTCATATGCTAGGATATTTGAAATAAAAATCCATGATTATATGAAACTCTTAATTTTCAGATTGGAGTTTTCTTGAAAAAAGATGTGGGCAAATTTTGGGGTATAACAGTTGCCCCTATTCAATCTTCTTAAACCTGAAGAGATTGTCTGAAATCTGAAGGTAGAAGATGATTGAATAAATAGATGCCCTGAAAATTTGCACTTACCTTGATCAGCAGAGATGTTGGAAGTTGCATTTGAATGTCGTCTGTGAAATGTTGTTGGCAGATTGAAACATTACCTGAGATGGGCTTTCGGATGCCACCTGGACAATGTGTTGATGGTTTGTTCATCAGAATGAATCTGTTGATTATATCTTGATGAAGGATTTGAAAGTTGATCATTGTGGAACCGTTTGAGGTATCACTTTAGATCTGCAATGTTAGATCGTTCTGGAACCGTCTGAGGTTTCGCCTTAGATCTGAAATGCTAGATCGTTCTGGAACCGTCGGAGGTATCGCCTTAGATCTGAAATGCTAGATCGTTCTGGAACCGTCGGAGGTATCGTCTTAGATCTGCAATGCTAGATCGTTCTGGAACCGTCTGAGGTATCGCCTTAGATCTGAAATGCTAGATCGTTCTGGAACCGTCGGAGGTATCGTCTTAGATCTGCAATGCTAGATCGTTCTGGAACCGTCTGAGGTATCGTCTTAGATCTGCAATGCTAGATCGTTCTGGAACCGTCGGAGGTATCGTCTTAGATCTGCAATGCTAGATCGTTCTGGAACCGTCTGAGGTATCGCCTTAGATCTGAAATGCTAGATCGTTCTGGAACCGTCGGAGGTATCGTCTTAGATCTGCAATGCTAGATCGTTCTGGAACCGTCTGAGGTATCGTCTTAGATCTGCAATGCTAGATCGTTCTGGAACCGTCGGAGGTATCGCCTTAGATCTGAAATGCTAGATCGTTCTGGAACCGTCGGATGTATCGCCTTAGATCTGAAATGCTAGATCGTTCTGGAACCGTCGGAGGTATCGCCTTGGATCTGTAATGCTAGATCGTTCTGGAACCGTCTGAGGTATCGCCTTAGACTAGCAATGTTAGATGATAAATGAGTTGAGAATGAGAGTTCTTTAGAGTGAATCTTTGGTTTGATTGTATCTGAAAGGACTGCTTGTCTGAATGAGATTCAGGATGAACACTGCATGTGAGTGAGAACATCTTTGCTGAAGACATCTGTCTACCTGAAAAATCAAGTTAATAATATGCGATGTCTATGATGCATGTATGATATGAGATCCTCGAGCTAGAGGAGAAATATGCAAGTTATGTTGTGTATGAATATGCGTATGATGCATGATTGTGAATGTGAATATGAGTGTGATGCATGGTTTATGCAGCTTAGAGCGTGTCAAGCTCCTGATTGGGAAAATAAATCCCAACTTAGTCGTCAAGAAATGAAGGCATTGTGATTGGGAAAATAAATCCCTGCTAGCCATTTGGAAGTGAAGGCATCGTGGTTGTTGATGATCTTCTGTCTCGCTTGAGTACCCTGGGTTGGGGAAATTCTTTGAGAACCAGGATGTTCTATTGAAGGATCTTTGATTACTGCTCGGGGATGAACAGTAGTTTTGAGAGTTCGGACTGTGACGCCCTTTGGAGTGGGAATGAGGAAGATGCATAATCCTCCGATGCACTATCTGACCAAGTTTGGGTGCGGAGATCACACCTTCTGAAGACAGTAATCTGGAACAACCCTGCTGGGGAATAAGACTTCTTTCGAAAGAAAAATCTTTTTGAGGGATTTGTTGAGGAATGTGTCTCCATTGGGGAAACTTCCTTCTGATGCTGGTTTAGGATAATGTCCAAATAATTGGGACATGTCCGGAATGCTATTCCTGTTTTTCCTGGTAAACATCAATCATATTCAAATGCATATGTTCATTCAAAATATCATTGGGATGCTCGCGTATTCAAAACAGAAAAAATGAAAATGTTAGTTATAAGCTGCATTGATTTTTGAAAAGGTGCCGTGATAGGCGGATTAGTATAGGGAGACAACAATCCTAGAAGTAGGAAATTGTCAGAAAGTTTTGAAAAGTATTTATGAAAAGAAATAGCTATGTGAGAACGATCCAGTCAAGTTTCAATTCTGCTATTGCCAATCTGTCTTCGAGCATCTCATCCCTCACTTGTTGGAAGAAAGTGATTGGACTGATCGGTGTCTTTGAGGTGTTGAACCTTGTCGGTGAGTAGGCAGCTGAGCGGGACATAGTTGTATGCTTTATTCCCTAATTTTTGCCTAGGCTGCCCTTTCAGGTTTTCAGCCTACCGGGATTGTATTTGTTTTGTCTCTAATTTTTGCCTGGATCGCCCTTTCGGGTTTTCAATCCACCGAGACGCTCATTTTTGCCTAAGTTGCCCTTTCAGGTTTTCAACTTAGCGAGCTGTATTTTTTTTTTAAGCAAAGTACTTTTTGACTATGTCGGCATTCACAGGGTGTGGGAAATCCTCGCCATCCATGGTGGTAAGCAACATGGCACCGCCGGAGAATATTTTCTTGATTATGAATGGTCCCTCGTAGGTGGGGGTCCATTTGCCTCTGGGATCACCTTGTGGTAAGATGATGCGTTTGATAACCAAGCCACCAGTTTGGTATGCTTGACTTTTGACTTTCTTGTTGAATGCTTTGATCATGCGCTTTTGGTATAGCTGGCCATGACAGATAGCTGCAAGTCTTTTCTCATCGATCAAGTGTATTTGGTCGAATCGAGTTTGAATCCAATCGTCTTCGTCTAGATCGGCTTCTTTCATGATCCTTAAGGAAGGAATCTGGATTTCGATTGGGAGAACTGCTTCCATACCGTAGACTAACGAGAATGGAGTTGCCCCTGTTGAAGTACGCGCAGATGTGCGATAACCATGAAGAGCAAAAGGTAACATCTCATGCCAGTCTTTGTAGGTTACTGTCATCTTTTGTATGATTTTCTTGATGTTTTTGTTGGCGGCTTCGACAGCGCCGTTCATCTTTGGTCGATATGGAGAAGAATTATGATGTTTGATCTGGAACTGCGTGCAGAGTTCAGTAATCATTTTGTTGTTTAGATTCGTGCCATTGTCAGTGATGATCCTTTCGGGGATGCCGTACCGACAAATGAGATTGTGCTTGATAAACCTGGCTACCACATTCTTGGTGACAGAAGCATATGAAGCTGCCTCTACCCACTTTGTGAAGTAGTCAATAGCGACCAGGATAAAGCGATGTCCGTTGGAAGCAGTAGGTTTGATTTCTCCAATCATATCAATACCCCACATTGCGAAAGGCCAAGGAGCCGTCAGAACGTTTAATGGAACTGGAGGTACATGCACTTTGTCGGCATATATCTGGCATTTGTGACAAGTTTTGGAATGATGATGGCAATCTGTCTCCATGGTAGACCAGTAGTAACCTGCTCTCAAGATCTTTTTAGCCATTGTATGTCCGTTGGAATGAGTACCGAAGGTACCATTGTGTATGTCTTCCATGATTTGTTCTGCTTCCTTCTTGTTTACGCAACGAAGTAAAGTCGAGTCATGGTTGCGTTTGTACAAAGTTCCATTGCTTAGGAAGAATTTGGAGGCAAATCTCCTTAGAAACTTTCTGTCGTTAATAGATGCCCCTTCAGGGTACTCCTGGGTTTCGAGATACCTTTGTATTTCATGGAACCATGATTTGTCTTCCATTTGTTTGGTATCGATCTCATTGCAATAGGCTGGTTCGTCTTGCCTGTAAATGGTGATCATAGGAGCTTCGTCGTCCCAATTGACTTTGAACATGGATGACATGGTAGCTAAGGCATCAGCTAGTTGATTTTCTTCGCGTGGGATGTGTTCGAAAGTGATCTCCTCGAAGTAAGGAATCAAACTCAACACATGTCCTTTGTATGGAATTAGATTTGGGTGCTTTGTGTCCCATTCCCCTTTGACTTGGTAGATTACCAAGGCCGAGTCTCCGTAGACTTCAAGGAATTTGATTTTTAGATCAATTGCAGCTTTGAGACCCAGAATGCATGCTTCGTATTCGGCTATATTGTTGGTGCAATTGAAACACAATCTGGCGGTGAAGGGTGTATGACCTCCTGTGGGGGAAATGATCACAGCTCCGATGCCATTGCCGAGCGCATTAGAAGCTCCGTCAAAAACCATAGTCCATCGGGATCCTGGTTGTTTGTAGTCATTGACTAGCATAATGTCTTCGTCTGGGAAGTCAAAGTTCAATGCCTGATAATCATCTACTGCTTGATGAGCTAAATGATCAGCTACCACACTTCCTTTGATTGCTTTTTGCGAAGTGTATTGAATGTCATATTCTGTTAGGATCATTTGCCATCTTGCAATCCTTCCAGAGAGAGCAGGTTTTTCGAACACGTATTTGATTGGATCCATCTTGGAGATCAGGAAAGTGGTGTGATTTAGCATATACTGTCTTAGTCGGCGAGCCGCCCATGCTAAGGCACAGCAAGTTTTTTCGAGTAGTGAGTATCTTGTTTCACAATCGGTAAACTTTTTGCTAAGATAGTAGATTGCGTGCTCCTTTCGACCGGAATCGTCATGTTGTCCGAGTACACACCCCATTGAATCTTCTAACACAGTTAGGTACATTATCAGAGGTCTGCCTTCCACAGGAGGTAACAAGATTGGCGGTTTTTGAAGGTATTCTTTGATTTTATCAAAGGCTAACTGGCATTTGTCATTCCATCTTTCCACTTGATCTTTCTTCAGTAATTTGAAGATTGGCACACAAGTAGGAGTCATATGGGCAATGAATCTGGCTATGTAGTTTAGACGTCCCAAGAATCCTCTGACTTGTTTCTCGGTACGGGGTATAGGCATTTCTTGAATGGCTTTGACCTTGGCAGGATCAACCTCAATACCTTTACTGCTGACGATGAAACCTAAGAGTTTACCGGATCTTACTCCAAAGGTACACTTGTTCGGGTTCAGTCGCAATCTGTATTTCTTGAGTCTGTCAAACAGCTTGTGTAAATGACTCAAATGTTCTTCTTCGGTGTTGGATTTTGCGATCATGTCATCGACATACACCTCTATTTCCTGATGAATCATATCATGAAATAGTGTTACCATTGCTCGTTGGTAGGTAGCTCCAGCATTTTTTAGACCAAAGGGCATTACTTTGTAACAAAAGGTTCCCCAGGGAGTTGTGAAGGTTGTTTTTTCCATGTCTTCGGGTGCCATCTTGATTTGATTGTACCCTGAGAATCCGTCCATAAAGGAGAATACCTTGCATTGTGCGGTATTGTCAACTAGTACATCGATGTGCGGTAAAGGGAAATCATCTTTAGGGCTTGCCCGGTTCAGATCTCTGTA